>NC_056725.1:1373437063-1373564563 GCF_019279795.1 Protopterus annectens | reverse complement strand
GGCTTAACCTAACTAAAATCTCCTGGGAGAATTTTAGATTAATGGCAACCAAGCATCTCTTAGCCCAAAACATTTTAATTGACAAGGGGAATAAAAACATCAAATACAGGAAATTATGGGAACAAATCTTTAATATTAAAAATTAACTACATATAAAAGGCTCCATATTAACCTATATCTATAGCCCACAAAACTTTTCTTATTTTTCTTCTCCCTCCTTTTTATAATGTATATTTCTAATCACAATAACTCTCACTGAACTGTAACAATTTCTCTCGCGCATTGAAAGCATCTATGTATATAGTGTAAATAGTATTGATTGATTGTTTTACTTCCTACTGTACTACCAATAATGTATAATAACTTCTTTTTCTGAAGTGGTGTTACCTCTACTTATTATACTATGTTTGTTACCTTATATCAATGAAAATAATAAATAATTTTTGGGAAAAAAAAAGAAATGATCAGTTTTAGTCTTGGATTAGAACAATTACAGAATAACAAAAATAGAAAAGAATGTCAAAAGTTTAAAGACATGGTCTGTAGGATCACTGCTGTGGGCCTTCTCCTCAGCCATGCTATATACTAATGAGGGCAGTCTGGGGGAGCAGCCGATGCTGCTATAATTCACAACGTGCTCCTCTCTGGGAATGCCTGTGGTAAGTCATTTATATAGCTGAGTGATTTTGTAAGTTAGCTCAACCAGCAGAGTTAATTAACTCAGCCAAAAGTTTTCATTCTGCCAAAAGTTTTCATTCTCATCACGTTAGATGTAACTGTGTGTGTGTGTGTGTGTGGAGATTGGGTGTGAGTTTGCATGTCTGTGTATGTGTGGTATTGTGAGTGAGGGATGCCATATTACCTCTAAACTCCACTAGATTAACAAGCAGATTGTGCAATATTACAGAGAAACACTAGTTACCAGGGAAATTTAATTATTACTCTAAAATCCCTTACAAAATTAATAAAACAACAGTTTTATAGCACAAAAAATGTATGAGCATGGTGCATCAGGAATACTCTTTTAAGTATTACTGTAAACTGACTTAAAAAGCTAATAGAACAACAGTTTTGCTGTACAAAAGATGTATCGGTGGGAGGCTGGGGGTGGGGGTGGGGAATAATTAGACATCAGGGGATTTGAAATATTACCCTAAATCAGTTAAAACATATGGGGGGGGCTATTGTTAGACACCAAGGACACTCATAATAATTGGTCTAACTCTTAATTAAGGACATGGGAAAAATAACTTCAAACCCTGTACCTTTGGTACAGAAAGCAACTCATCAACTAGATAGAAATTTAGTCTTCTGCACTATCACTTGACATCAAGGATAGTCTTAAAAATATTAGCATGAGTCACTTAAAAAAAGAAAAGAATAACGGGAGAAAGCTTTGAACCTCATGCCTTTAGCTCAGGAGTCATTGTATTAACAGCACTTCGGGTCTCTGCATTATAAAGCACCTCTTACTCCCCATTTATGTACTTAGCCGTCTCAAACACATATACAGCAGTGCCACATTGGGCAGGATTCACGAAGGCTTGCATGGAGTCTAAGAGTAGTGTAAGCCTCCATGCAGCCCTCGCGATCCAGGAACAGCTCGAAATTCCGTGTAAGAGACCAGCTAAAATGTCTCTTACACGGAGTGGGCGTGGATATGCTAATCACCTCACCTGCAGCTGAAAGGCATGCAAATGAGGTAGATTAGCGATCCAGGAAGCCCAAACCAGCCCGTGTAAGAGCCATTTTAGCTGCAGAAATGTACTCAGTTGACAACTGAGTACTTTTCTGCAAATAACACAATGGAGCCATGTCAGCTCCAAATAAAGGGTGCATATGTGTCATGCAGCATGCCAATGGCCAAATATGTGGCCATTGGCAAGGTACCCCGATGCAAATTTGAGAAATAAATATTTTTTTTTTTCGGCGATGTTTAAACACAGCGCAGCCCAGCGCAAACGGGCTGTGCTATATAAAACATAAAATGAAGGTTATAAACCCACAAATGTGGGTTTTATGCAATACATGGATTTACAATGCAGGGACCAGCAGACCAAAAACAACATGGCCACCGTTTAGTGGTTGCTAAGGGGGGAGGCTGAGTCTAAGACATGTAACTAAGCATTAGTAGGCAATCTGATGTAAATGAGTGTTAGGATACTGAATCCCACTGTCACATAGCAAATGAGCACATTCTGAGTAGTGCAAGAGTTACATAAGAGGGAGGAACAGAGTAGGAGATAGGTGACATCACAGGGGGGAATGGCAGAAAGAAATGCAGTTCATTGGAGGTCAGTGTTACATGACAGATGTCAGACACATATCATGGAAAGAGGAGTGCCACAAGATAAGCATGGGAAAGTCAAGAAATGGAAGGTGTACACTGTTGCTTACACCAAAGTTTCATGCTGGGCGTGCATGCGCACGTGAGCACGCCATGAGGCGCGAGTAGGGCAGTGTGCGCACGTGTAAGGCAGACTGAGCATGTGGGAGCCTGTTGGCAGATGTGTAAGACTGTTTGCACTGGTGTGCATGCGTTTTAACCCGATTAAGAAGATTCTAAACCGTGTAAGCATGTGTGCGCGCATGTAAGCCACTGTGAGCATGTTTCTGCTGGTATGCGCGTTGCTCCCCCCTGAGGAAACAGAAAGGAAAAAGGAAGCAACAGAATTAGTAGGAAGCTAGCAGGGAATACTGCTGTAGCTAGCAGGTGAAAACAATTAGAAGCAGGCAATAACACAGGCAGAATAGTAGCCCAGCCAAGCACTTAAATCTCTGCAAACAACAGTGCAGGATGTTTCTCTCAAGAGACACTGCAAGACAGGAGTAAGCTATTAGAAGTGAAAACTGAAAAAGCTGAACTCAGAGCAGAAATGCTAGGGGCTGCCATAGCTGTCATAAGGAGACATAGGCGACTTGCTGAGGGTGGTGACAATGCAAATGGTGCCAGACAACCCACAGTGAGGAGACGGAGAAGAGTGTACAGGCCCAGGGTCACCTACCACGGGTTACATGAGCTGGAGATAGTGGAGCGCTATAGAGTGGACAGAGACCTCCTGCAGCAAATTGTCGAGCTGTGCAGGCCACGCCTCACACACAGAACCAACAGAGGGGAACCCATCCCAGTGGAAACCAAGGTATGTGTTGGCCTAAGAATACTAGCAACAGGTACCTTCCAGAGACCAACTGGTGATATGATGAGGATATCACAAGCATCAGCCTCCAGGGTACTGCACCAGTTCCTGGATGCCATGTCAGCACATGTTGGTGATCATGTATATTTCCCCAATGCCTGTGAGGTATTGGCCAGCAATATGCGTCTCTTCCAGCGAATAGCAGAATACCCTGAGGTAGTGGGTGCAATAGACTGCACGCAAATACGCATCAAAGCACCAGCCGGTGAGCGGGGTAGGGCCTACATAAACTGCAAGGGCTTCCCCTCCATCAACTGCCAGGTTGTGTGTGATGCCCAGGGCATAATAATGAATGTGTGTGCTGGCTGCCCTGGGAGCTACCATGATTCCCATATCTGGCATTTGACGCAGCTGTACCAGACATTTGCCAATGGGGACATCCCACATGGACACCTAGTGGGGGATGCAGGTTATGCACTGGAGCAGTGGCTGATGACACCCATCAGAAACGCACACACACCTGAACAGGAACGCCATAATGAGGCACACGCACAAACACGTAATGTAATAGAGCGTGTGTTTGGGCTGCTCAAGTCACGGTTCCGGTGTCTGGACACATCTGGTGGAGCCTTGCAGTACTCACCAACTACATGTACCCAAATTGTCATGGTATGTGCTATGCTACATAATATGATCTTGCGAAAACAGCTGCAGCAGGACCAGAATAGGGCCGGGCCAAACAGCCCACCACCATTGCCAAGGCCATCACAGGCAGAGCGTGACTCGGAGGAGGAACACCCTGAGCCTGCCCCAGTAGTCAGAAGGAGGCATGCCCAGTATGCCCTGGCCTTGGCAAAGAGGCAACGCATAGCACATACACTGGCTCAGTAGGAACCCTGGGAATGATACCCCTCTCTGACTCACTCATATAATAACAGGGATGCCTAAAATGACATAACCTGCTCTCAAACATGTACAGGGAGTGTAGTATGTGCATCCAACAGAGGCAGCCCTGCAGCACCACCTGAGGCATGAATGCCATGTGTTAAGCAATGTGACACCATGTAGTATATGCAAACTTGATGACCCTGACTAACATCCTACCCTCACCAAGCATGATGCCACAATATGACGATGAGATGATCAGTTGCAGTAATTGGCTGAAGTATTGCTGTTAGTCAAAGGGGATCCAATGTGTGCCAGCCTGGGATGACATGCTGAGCATGACATGATGCTCCACCTGCTAGGGGTGGCGTGCACCTATCAGTCCTGGCCTTATGGATACTGGCAAAGGCTGTTGTTACCCACAGCATGCCTTGAATAGGTAAGGCTCAAAACACAAACCCACCTCCATAGGTATCACAAGGGATAAGAACCTAGATGTAATGCTACCCAATGCCAGAAGTCTAAACAGCAAGATGCATGCAGTCTAAACTCCCCCAGTATGGAAAATGTTGATATCTGTCCTGTAACAGAAAACTGGGTCAAGGCTCACAACAGCACCCTAACACTACCAGGTTACACTTCATACTGTGCTGTACAGCTTCAAAACATGGAACAAGCTACAAAAGGAGGGTGACTAGCAACAATTGTCAAGGATAACCACACCCCCATGTTGGTACCACAACAAGAAGCAGCATGGACTAGCCATGGTCAAGTAACAGTGGCTAAAACTGCCTCCCAGTTTATAGCCTGCTACAGACTACCATCCTAACACCAGGAACTGCACTTGGCCTATGTTGGAATACATGAATATATCAAGCCCTCCAAACCACATTATATTGGGTGACTGAAAATACCCAAACATAGACTGGGAGCATTATTCTAGCTCCAACACTGTAGGACAAAAGTTCCTAGAATCCATAACTAAAATGCCCAGGAACAACATACCACTCCCACAAGAGGGGTAAGCATACTGGATGTGATAATCAGCAACATGGGTACTGGATGGCAAGATGAGAAGTGTATCCCTCACTGGTAAGACCAGACCATAGAGTAATCACACCGGATATACACGTCCTGACCACAGTCCCTGGCCAGAAAACCACAGTGAAAAACATGTGTAAAGCAAAAGTTGCACTCCTCCAAACTGATGTGGAATCCATTAAAGGCCCTGTGCAGGTGCAAAATATGGGCCACACCTCAGAACCTGTTATACAGGCATTCCATGAACACTGCCAGGAATGCATGGATTATGCAATCCCAAATAAAACCAAGACACAATGCCATACACGCAGGCATCTGGCATGGTGGATTCCAGCCATTACCAAACCATGCAAGAGAATGAGGAAGCTACTACATGATAGAGCAAACATAAAAAGGGAAGTAATCACTGATCAGTAGTATGGCAATGAAATATGTCCACTCATACAATCCACTAAGGCCAGCTACAACAAGTTGAATCTGTGAATCTTGAGGCAATGTTACACCTGCCCCATGTACACAGACAGCCCTCACCTCCCCCCAAGAAATACAAATATATGTGAGAGATGCAACCATTTATCCAAACGGAGGCTGAGCTCTCTCAACTCAGTACTGTCAAAACTAGTCAGGAGGAGAAGGTAACCACACACACCACAAACCCAGTCTCACATAGACCTATCACAACTGCAAACCAAAGACATAAACACAGAAAAACATTCCCGGAGGCCCTAATTACAAACACACCACATCAACAGAGGCCTCCAAAGCAGACACCCAAGCAACCACTACCTCCAAACATAGCACATGCAACACATAGTACACAAAGCTGGTGTGCCAATCAGTCACAGGCCAGAAGGAGAAACAACATGCCTGATACAGTTGTAATAGGTGACTCCATAGTCAGACGCACTGCTGTCCCGCTCACCAGACTGAACAAGGGAAAGGGTACAGTAAGCTGCCTGTAGGCTGCTACAATACGCCACATAACACAAGTACGCAGGTCACCCCAAAGCAAGTAGAAATATGATGCAGTCATTGTCCATGCTGGCGTGAATGACCTGAGATGTACCTCCCTGGACTACATGAAAAGAGACATAGATGAGCTCTCCAATTATGTAGTCCAGGCCGGTATGACACTGACCATGTGCAGCATCCTACCCTCACCAAGAATGATGCCACAGTACAAACACAGAATCATCAGCTGTAACAAGTGGCACAATTACTGATGTCATTCCAAGGGGATCCAATGTCTGTCTGCTTGGGATGTCATGCTTGACAAGCCACGCTGCTGTGCCAGGGATGGCTTGCACCTGTTACCCCTGGACGTCTGGATATTGGATAAGGCTCTTGCCACCTCCATTGAGCATTTCGTAGGCAAGGCTGAAAAGACTAACCCACCTCCCTAGAAAACATAAGTGGAAAGAAACATAAGGGTAATGCTGCCCAATGCCAGATGTGTAAACCTCAACATGCATGCTCCCGAGGCCTTCCCCAGTATGGAGAACATTGATGTCCATGCAGTGACAGAAACCTGCAGCAAGGCTCCTGACAGCACACCAGCACTACCAGGTTATACCTCATATAATGTGTTATGGCCCCAAAACCTGGACCAAAACATAAAAGGAGGGGGAGTATCCATATTCAGCACAGACACCCACACGTCCAGGTAACTGACAATGCACGAAGCATCGGAGACCACCCATGTGCAACTAACCATAGGCAAAACTGCTGTACAGTCTGTAGCATGCTGCAGACCACACTCTCACACACAGGAACCCCACCCAGCCATCCTGAAGACACTGGACAGTATGAATGTCTCACCAAATACCAAACAAGGTACTCACAAATTACCACATAGGTGGTAATCCATTATGTATGGAAGGAGTAATCAGGGATCTAGGGACACAAGTGGACAGTAACCTGTCATGTGACACTCACATTGCCAACATGGCTAGGAAAACTGTCTATATTGGACACCGTATCATGAAAGGATTCACATCTACATCAACAGAGGTCATTGTGCCCCTATACTGTTCTCTTATCAGACCCATAATCTAGTACAATGCCTCATTTGGGCTGTACCTTACCCGACACCTGCAGCAGTTAGAAAGACCTCAAAGGTACCTCACCAAGAGGATAAAGGGTCTCAAATATATGTCATATGCTGCCTGGCTGTAGACACCCCAGCTGTATGTAGTCACATACTGCCTACGCAGAGGCGTTGTATGCCTGTTGTACAAGGCCATGTCCAACACAGGAGTAATGGACATGCTCCACCCCAGAAAACCCAAATCCATCGGAGCTGTGAGAGTGAGAGATGTCAACCTCAACACATAATGAAATAAAATGTGCTGGAGGGACAGATACATAAACCAGAGGCTCCCTACACCCTGGAACGGAATCCCACTCCATGTTAGGCAGAGCCCCTCACTGACTCTCTTCAACAGGAATCTTGCCAAGTGGATGGATGATCGTAGATGTACACTGGGGGTCTTCACTGTGTCATGTCCAGACAGAGGCACAGTAAAGTAAATCATAAATGGCCATAATATTCACATAGCAAGGAGTAGCGAAAGCCACACACACTCTGGCTAGGCTTATAAATGCCCTAGGGTGGATAGCCTAGTATGAACCTATGAACCTATGAAGATACAAATTGTACAGGACACTAAGGATAATCACAAGGCTTTCTTAACTGATGGTAGGAACCTTGTTGGGAATTCACAGATATGCTCTGAATCACTCAAATATTACAAACAACATACCAAACACACACACATATTGCCAACATCCAACCTGACAGGTGCAGTGCAAACGCAAAATATCTATCCCAGCAGAGTGCTGGCCCCCTGACATTGCAGATGCTGAAGTAACAGCCAGCATCTACAAAGCAAAACACACAGTGGTATGAGATGGTGTCCTGGGCTGAGTCCAACATGGACTCCAAGAAGAATGGAATGCCAAATAACACTACTGCTCAATGTCAGCCTTACCACAGGATATGTACCCAAAGAGCAGTGTACAACAACAGTGGTCCTTCTCCACAAAGGTGTTGCCTGAATGGATACTGCAAACTACCACCCCAGAATCCTGACAAGCTTGGTCTGCAAAGCTATGGAAAGGATCAGCATGTACCGCAGACATAAAGATATTGGGGACCTACTAACACTGGACCCTACCCAGTGTGGCTTTCTTAAGTGCAGATCCTGCCCCTAAACATGTTTGACTCATTTGAAACAGTCATTAAGGTCATTGATGAGGGGAATGTGGTCCACACAGCCTAGCTGGACCTTGCAAAAGGCTTCCATACAATACCCCACGTGTTCATTATAGATAAGCTCACCAGCTTAAATATACACCCCTATGTCAGTAGAGGGGTTGCAAACCAGACCAAGGACAGAACTGACATGGTCAGAAATGCTGCAGCCATGTCAGACTACAAACCAGATATAAATGGCATCCCACAAGGCTTGGCCCTGGGACCTCCCTTGTTTGGTATATATGTCCCATAGGTACAGGCCAACATGGAAGGACTGTGTCTGAACAAGTTTGCAGAGGACTACAAACTGGCCACCATATCTGACCCTCCAGCTGACACAAGCATCCCACAAAAGGGCCACATAGAAACAGACAACTGGTGCCATAGCCATGTCAGCAAGCTAATTGCAGAAAAGTGTATAGTCAGCCCCTGTGGATATACAGTAAGTGCCCACCAATTACCACATAGGTGTTAACCCATTAAGTACTTAACATGTAATAAGAGACCTGGGGACTCAAGTTGATAGATATCCTGCATTGGACAAGCATGTGGCTGTAGTGGTTACAGAAACATACCATATACCCACCTAATCATGAAGGTTGTCAGATCTAGAACAGGGGAGGTCATTGTGGCTCTGCAGTCATCCTTCATCAGCGTCACAATTGACTACAATGGCCCCTGTGGGATGTACCTCAGCAGACACCTCCATCAACTGGAAAGACCCCAAAAGTACCTCACCAGGAGTATCAAAGAGCTTGAACAGATGCCATGTGTTGCCTGATTAAACAAACTGCAGCTCCACACACTTCCATACTGCCCGCCCAGAGGCAAGCTGTGCCTGATGTATAAAGCCATGTCCAAGCTGGAATCAATGAACATGCTGCACCTTGTACAATCTGAATGGCAGTGAGCTATGCACATGAGAGACCTGAACCCCAGCACTGACATACATAGGACAAGCTGTACTGAATGATCCATAACACAGAAGCCACCCCCACTCTTGAGTAAACCCCCAGTACAGGATAGCCAGACAGTCACTCATCGACTCTCCTCAAGAGGAATCTTGATGAGTGGATGGGAGATGGTAGGTTTACCCTGGGTATCACTGTTATGTCATGGGTAGACGGAGGCACAGTATACTAACCATGACATATGTCATGGCAAACTCCATTTACAATGTGTGTCGAAGGACAAACACACTCTCTGACTAGCATTAGAAATGGCCTAGGGCACATCGCTAGTGTTTGCCAATGTCCACCTATGTTGTGGAATACACTACCGATGTTGGACAAGCCTGGTTTAAGTAGTTCATATCTGAACATAATGCAACATGGTCATATGTGCACAACTGGCCCCTAACCAGTCTGTTGTGCTCACTATGAAAGTTTAAAGCAGTGATAGGACTAAAGCCCAGGATACTGTCCACCACAGTGAAAGTACTGAACCAGTACACTATATGGTACTACAGTGTTAGATCAGTATGAAAGGATGTTGACAACTGTATGCAAAGTATCCCATGCAAACCCTGCAGGCACAGTATAATCCCTGTTGTGTTCAGACACAAAACAGTTGGACAGTAAGTACACAACATGACACACAACACACAACCATAAACGTGAGATATTGTTGAAGTTCACACTCATCCACAAATGTGGTGGACTGCAGAGTTCAACATATGGAAAGCTCACACTGGGCATGTTCGCACACTTTGATAAATGAGACATATGTCAGACAACATGCCATGGACAGCCTGAACTGGGCATGCTCACACACTTAGGCCATATCTCAGTTTAGTAGTTGGCCACACATATCTGGTATTTGTACGTGTTATGCCAGGAACCAACCACATTACAGCAATCTGCCAAGTGCACACAGTTAAATGACTACAGAGACATAAGTGATATAGTGGATCCCTCTCATATTCAAACATCTTCCACAGATACACAAGTTGTTCATAGAAACAGGGAATGCTATGGCAATAAAGACCTGCAAACAGTCTATCAGCAACAAATATTGTGCATCTGACAAGTAAACATATGGGTGTAGAGGTCAATACTAGGCTGTTTGCCCTAGGGAATGAAAGCTTAGCCAGAGTGTGCTTGGCGTCTGCCTCCCCAGTACAGTAGGCTACTGTGCCACTGTAAAGTAGGTCACATAAGGCACCGTTTGAGGTTAGTGTGCTGTGCCTCCAAGCAGGGACACAGTGGAGATCCCAGGGGTTGAATTTGCTATGCCACATCCATGTTGTTGGTGTGTGCTGGAAGAGGGTTGGTGAGGACCTCTAACAGTAAGTGGGCATCAATAACAGACTGAGGGGAGCCTTATCTGCAGTGTCTGGACAATTTCACCGTCAACACTTTGTCGTGATGATTATGAGGGATTGAAGTGTCATGCCAGCACTGTTCAGAGATGTCCTCCCTCTGTGGGCTACTGCTCTGCAATGTATTAGCTCACTCCATCTGTTGGACAGCTCCTATATGGCTGGTGTACACCTGACAGGTGTCCTGTTGTGGAGGAGTCATGGGTATATTTGGGATAGCATGATCAATGCAAACCTTCCACATGCTCATAGAATGCAATTGTCAAGGATTATGCAGAGTGGCCTGTATACTTCCCCAGCATGGGTCCTTTGAAGTCTTCCACCCCAGTCTTCACAAGTGCAAAGTCTGCTTTTGATAAATACACTTTGTTTGCAGTGACAACCTTGCCTGGGGGTGGGGATGGGATATGGATGTCCAGGGAAAGGTGGGTATGGTCAGATATCAACAATGGTGGTCTACCTCTGGTGTGGAACAGTGAGTACCCATGTTGCAGATGGTCAGGTGCAATATGTATTCCCCCTTGCGGCTGTGGTGAGTGGTCCTACCATAGCACATGGACTCACAACTTGTAGTGGCTGTAGGGTAATGTTGTAGAGGCCTGAGTAGTTCCCACACACAATATACCTGTACCTGACGTTAACAACTGGAATGGTGTATGTGAACACCATCATATCTTGGCACTGTTCCCAGGGAAGCAAAGTGTGTGTCCTGGATGTGGGAGGGGTGGTCTGAACTGGTTGTGTTGTGTGTTACAGGTCCTGTGGTCATGAAGCATGGTATAGAACATAACCTGCCAGTGCTGATGTGCATATCTGACCCTGAAGTAGGTGGCTGCAAATGCATATATATGCTATCCCCCACCTGACAGGTAGTAATAGATATACATACCTCTCTATAAATAATGATGTCAGCACCCTATAATTGCTGCAGGTGCAGAACAGATACCTAATAATTCGGATAGTGCGCTCTGCTCATGCGTCTCCCTCAAGTGTCATAATATAGTTAGGTAGGGGTTTGAATCCTGCCAATACTTAGTGTGTGTGGATGAACGGGGTTGGTGTGTGTGCAATTCTGTGTGAGAGAAATGTCCCTTTTGGCAACTAGGAGAACACACTACAGGATGCACATTCCCCTTTCCTAAACACTGATGATGTCAGCACCCTATAAGTACAGCAGGAGAAGAAAAACCTCCCAGTGATGCGAATCGCTCGCTCCGCTAATGCGTCCATCTTGAGTGTCATAACATAGTTAGGTAGGGATTTGAATCCTGCAAATGCTCAGTGTGTGTGTTTGGGTGAGGGGGGTTAGTGTGTGTACAATTCTGTGTGAGAGAAATGTCCCTTTTGGCAGCTAGGAAAACACACTACAGGATGCACATTCCCCTTTCTAAACACTGATTATGTCAGCACCCTATAAGTACAGCAGGAGAAGGGAAACCTCCCAGTAATGTGAATAGCATGCTCCGCTTATGCGTCCATCTTGAGTGTCATAGCATAGTTAGGTAGGGGGTTTGAATCCTGCAAATGTTTAGTGTGTGTGTTTGGGTGAGGGGGGGTTAGTGTGTGTGCAATTCTGTGTGAAAGAAATGTCCCTTTTGGCAAATAGGAAAACACACTACAGGGTGCACATTCCCCTTTCTAAACACTGATGATGTCAGCACCCTATAAGTAAAGCAGGAGAAGGGAAACCTCCAAGTAATGCGAATAGTGCACTCCGCTAATACGGCTGTCTTGAGTGTTAGAACATAGTTAGGAAGGGGTTTGAATCCTGTATAATGCTCAGTTTGGGTGAGGGGGGGTTATTGTGTGTGCAATACTGTGTGAGAGAAATGTCCCTTTAGGCAACTAGGAGAACACACTACAGGATGCATATTCAACTTTCTAAACACTGATGATGTCAGCACCCTATAAGTACAGCCAGAGAAGAGAAACCTCCCAGTAATGTAAATAGCGTGCTTGTCTACTGCGTCTCGTACTAGTGTCATAACATAGTTAGGTAGGGATTTGAATCCTGCAAGTGTGTGTGTGGGGGGGTAGAAGTAGGGTGTGTGCAATTACATGTGTGAGGGAACTGACCCTTTTGGCAACCAGTACAACACACCAGCTGCTGCATATTCCAATCTCTACACAGAGATGATGTCAGCACCCTACAAGTACAGCAGAAGAGGGCAAATCTCCCAGTAATGCAAATAGCACGCTCTGCTACTGCATCTCTCACTACTGTCATAGCACAGCTAGTTATGGCTTTGAATTCCACAAATGCCACTTGTGTTTTTGTCACACAGAATGCCCATGTGTGTGGGTTGTTGTTCACAATAATGCATGACATCGATTAAACCAGTAATGGCAATGCACACAGATGATGTGTGTGTGCCAAATACACATATATACCTGTGACCTTCAATAGTTCCCATGTCTGACGCCTGCCACATGTGAATACATGGTATTTGCACTGGATAACATTATGACTGTGGTTATCTGTGCGGGTGCTGCATGTGGTATGTGTATATACAGTGTGAGTTGTATATGGTATCATCCTAGCAGCAAGGGATACACATCTGGTCTGGGGCATATAGTCTACATGTTGTTGATGAACAGGTGCTGCATGTTTTCACCTGTTGTGGGAGTGGTAACAAGTTGTTCCATAGCAATGCAGTGACTACATGCTAGGAACCTTTCAGCGGGGGTGTTGTAGCTACAGTAATTCATCAGCATTCAGTAATACATCAGCAGTCTTGGTGAGGGTATGATGCCAACCAAGGTCAGGGTCATACCAGCCTGTGCCACATGCTCAGAGAGAACGTCTATGTTCCCTATTATGTAGTCCAGTGAGATACATCACAGGTCAGCCATAGTGGCATGGACAATGACTGAGTCATATGTGTCCATGCCTCTGACTGACCTGTATGCTTGTGTTATGTGGTGGACCATAGTGCCCCATGGGCATATCACTGTGACCTTCACCTTGTCCAGCCTGGTGAGCGAGACCTCACTGTACCAGACAATAAAGGTACCTAACACAACTGTAGCAGGTGTGTTGTCTAGCTGTACAGGCTGTGACTGTTTGGCACACAGGATTTGTGTGCTATGTGTTGCACGTGCTGTGTTCCGGCTTAACGTATGCCTGTGTGCCAGCTGCAGAGGTGTCTGCTGCTCAGGCAGGATGCTATTCTGAGGCTCCACGAATGCCCCAGTGTGTTCATGTGTTTGGATTGCTGTCAGTGTAGGTCTACATCAGACTGGTATTGTAGTCACTGTAGTATTTCATGCCACCTGACAGGTTATGCCAGTACTGGGTTCAGAGTGCTTAGTCCCCAGTTTGGCTATGTGGTTGCATCTCACACATGTGTTGTACGTCCATGTGTAGGGGAGAGGGTTGACTGTGTACATGTGGCAGCTGTGACATTGTCACATGACTCACATATTCCACAACTGTACCATAGAGGTGACTTGACAAGTGATCTTTGCACATGCTACCATAGTATTGTGATTGCCATGGTGATTAACAGCACATAGGGCCAATGGGGAACAAGGTACAGAAGGTGAGTATGTGAGGGTGTAGTGTCTGTGATTAGTTAGCACTGGCATATATGACTGCTCATGTGGTCAAATGCCAGGTGAGTCATATGCAATGTGTCACAGGTAACATACATGCGAACAGGACAAACAGTGACGTTCTGCCAAGTGAGACATGGACATACATATAGTAAGCTATGCAGATGTCACTAGGAATCCACAGAAGCTCTGTAAATCTGCATTGCAGGTGGAATCAGTGTTCCAGGGTAACTGCAAGAAAACATGCATGCAAACAAAGCTACAGTAAGCAGGGCTGCATGTAGTCCATTGTACAACAAACAAGCTGTACCACTTCCAGTAAGTAACAGTGCAAATATGCAGGCACTATACACATGTACATGGAAATACACAAGTCAGATGGCCAGGGTCCAGTCTCAGCACACACAAGTGTACAGACCATGTACCGTCAGGATGTACAATAACCGGATGGAAACCCAGGTGCTCACACCTGCAGTAATACACATGTCAAATAACAGACACTGAGCCTTCACTCAGTGGTTCCATACTTAGTAGGATGTATGCTACTTGTCCTGCCACCACAGTATCCCTGACATTTATGGGGACTCTCCCTCCTGTGAAAGTTAGTTTTGTGTGTTGGGGCTGTCTAGCATGGTAGGAGATGTGAGCTTGCAGTGCTAGGGTGCTCCTGTGTGTCCTGTACCAGTCGTGTAGTACTGCACACATATCAACATTCTCAAACATCCGCATTGCAGAGTCTAGTGTGGGCAACATGCCACTTTCAGTTTACATGTCCATCATTGCATATCAATACTTTCATTACCTTATCCCCTGTGCTACCTATGTATGTGGCCTTCTGTTGACATCCTTACCACCAGTATGCAAACATGTGCAGATGATACAATATGGTACTTACCATGGGTGTATACAACACTACAAGACAATCATACCCTTACTGCATCAGGCATGCTGGGATATACCCACAATTATATCAGCACACAGTACTGTTAACAACATCATACTATTACTACACATCTATGTCGTCACCCTGTGCATCAGCAACATGTTAACCTGTACCTGCACTGATGTTACAGATTGCAGGAGGTGGCACAGTTTCATCATATGCACAGGGTGTGAACTTGGTATGCCTGAGTCTGCCACTGATACCACCAATTGACATGTATGGGTATGTGTGTTGGTGAGGGACAGCAGTACAAGGTGGGGCAATGTTGATGCAGTGTGTGCATGTATGCGGTAGCCCTAGGTGTTGTCAATTCGCATGTGTGTATGGATGCACACAGTTCCACCTCATGGCTGCCATATACTGGTGTTTGTGGACAGCCACAGACTGTATCTGCCAGGTCATACAGATCAGTGTCTCTGGCCACGGACACGGTACCTGTGCCTTGCAGGGGTGCTACGGACCGTATCTGGTACCAATCCAGACTGGGTACTGTCATCAGAAGCAGGTGTTCATTGACTGGACACAGATCCCTGTTGGGCCTGTCCAGAGCCACGTGCACATGGTCTCCTGGGGCGGTCTGATGACAGCGCAGACCCAGCATTGCTGGGGCTGCTGCTGGCACTATGGGGGCGGCCGCGGCCCTGTTGTCATCCGTGACGACTTCCAGCTGCTGCTGTTGCTGGAATACGCCCACGTCGATGCCTCAACCGTCCACCATTGCCCTGGCTCATGGACATGTAGTTGTGGAACTGATCTAATATGTCCCCACAATGTCTGTCTATGACATCGGTGAAATTACAGATGGCAGCCGCAGTGTCACGCATACTGTCAGTCATGGCTGTGCGACATGCTGTCAGCTCCCTCAGACCCTGTCTGGTGTACCGTTCCATATGAGACTGTGCCTGCATGACAGCCCGAAACATAGCTGAGGTTGTAAGACCTCTGTGGGCTCGTCTGACAGGGGCAGTACGCCCACGGATGCTCCCACGAGAACCCCTGGACATCTGTCTGTGTGGTACCATCTCAGGGCCATGCCCATGGCTGCTGTGTGGGGAAGCATGTGCCACAGATACCACATTACCCTGGTCAATGCCCACTGTATCCTGTCCATCATCTAGGGACATTGGTGACAAAGGATGTATTGGCAGGATGACTGTGCACATTGATGGGGTTGACAGCTGTGTACTGTCAATTGGCTGACCAATGACGGACCCTGGCACACCTTCCTGTGCCATTACACAGATGTCATCATTATCAGTACCCGAGGCACCTGATTCAGGTTCCCTGCTGCATGACACCAGAGCAGCACCAGAACCTGTGGGAGGGAAACAGGAAACACAGTTTACAATGTCTACACAATTATACCAGTGATGCACACATGCACACATGCACACGTGCACACATGCACAGGTGCACACATGCACACATGCACACGTGCACAGGTGCACACATGCACACATGCACACATGCACACGTGCACATGTGCACAGGTGCACACATGCACACATGCACACATGCACAGGTGCACACATGCACACATGCACACAGTTGCACACAGTTGCACACAGTTGCACACTTGCACACTACTCAGTATGCGAGATATCAACACACAGATACAGACACACCTGCATGCATACACAGAGCACTAAGTGAGCCTAATATTACTATTACTATCAAGACTATTAAAGGTATTGTTAATACACACTCACCAGCATGGATAGGCTGCATTGCTGTTACACCGGAGGGACCTGCAGAAGTGAGGAAATTAATGTCAGTGGGCACAACTGTGCCATTGTTACTGAGTATGATACAGGTCAGTAGTACAACAGTTGCCTTTCACAGGTCAGCTGCTGATATTGAGAATATCACACTTGCACATTAAATACTATGATGACAGCTACAAACCAAGGACACACCTCACACATGCATTAACTACCAGTGTACACAACAGTCAACTATACATATGGCATATTACCTGCACGCTCGTAGTCTTGGTGCTGTGTGGCTCCAGCCTCCATCATAATGCAGGTCTGCTGCTGTTGTTGTTGTTGGTGGGCAGGAGTCACAACACTTATAAGTAGTCCCTCCAGTCTGGTGAGTGGGGGGTGTGTAGCCACCCCACCACCTGTGGCAACCTGTTGCCTGTGGATATCCGACGCACGCTGACGGACATTTCTGATTAAATCACTGCAGTGATGTCGTACCAGCTCATATGTTCTATTATGCGTGCCTATGTCATTTACCCGACGGACCAGGTCTTGCCACAGTGCAGCCCTCTCCTGCTGATTCTGGCTGGTGCGGGAAAAGAGTATTGCATAATCCCGCACCAGGCTCTGGTGTATTTCCGCATCCTCAGCTGCAGAGTATGCTGGATTGCGCTGGTGAGCCATGGTCCTGAAAAAGGAAATAAAATGATAGCAGCAAAATATGTCTGCAGAATTTGGCACACATACTACACATGCTACTTGACTGTTGTGATACAACATATCTCACATATATATCATCTGTCTGTCTATTGGTGGATACACATGTAAATGGCCAGGTATCAGTGCTCAGCCAACAACTGTGCAACAGTACCTGGCACACTATATACGATATACTACCAAACCCCAGCAGTCAGAACACTGATTCAGGTCCAAAGCACCTCCTCACTCTGGGGGTTTGTATCGAGGTACTGTATGGGGTACATCATCAACTACTGTGAGCTGACAACAAACTAATTGCCCTGGATATACATATCCCACCTCCACCACCAGCACAAATGACTACAGTGAATAACATTTCAAATGCAAACTTTACACTTCGTAAGACTGAGATGGTATCCTTTAAGCCCACTGGGCCAGTGGAAGCCACAACCCACAATGCTGACTCCTTCACAAATGATTTCTACGGACATCTCCGAGAATGCATGGATCATGCAATCCCATATAAGACCAAGACACTCTCCACAAAGGGAAAGCATCCTGTCTGGTGGACCCCAGCCATAGACAGATTGTATAACAAAAGATGGAAGCTACTGCAAGACAGAGCATAATTCCATAAAGGGAAGGCATGTCTGATCAGCACTAGTAAATAGCTATGTTCTCTCATACAAACATCCATGGGCAACTTTGAGAGGGAAATCACTGGGGACACTATAGATAACCACAATGCCTTCTTCAGTTATGTTAGAAACCTGGTCAGAAACCCTCTAATATGCTCATAGTTAGTACACAACAACAAATAATTCACTGAACCCACAGATATTGGCAACATTGTGGCAGACAGGTTCAGTGCAAGTTTCCCCCCTCCCTCTCCCCCAAACTAAGACATACTTATCCCAGATGAATGTAACCTCCCTGTCATCACAGATGTCCAGGTGAGAGCCACCCTCAGAAAAGCTAAAAACACAGCATCAATGGGACCTGATGGTATCCCCGGTTGCATGCTACATGAACTCCAAGAGGAGCTAAACACACATATAGAAGTGCTATGTAACACTAGCCTGACTACAGGATATGTACCTGTACACTGGCATACAGCAGCAGTGGTTCCACTCCACAAAGGAGGCACCTCTACATACCAATACAATACAACACAATACAATACATTACAATACAATACAATACAATATGCTATTGCCCCTGGGACTACAGCAGCATACTGTTCTGCTACCCTGACCATTGTGACACATGTGATGTGATGGTACCTGCTCCTGTCAAACATTTACACAGGGTGACTCATATGGCATATTACCTATCTGACTAACATTCAGCAGGGGTATGTGTGACATGTACTCATGGGGAGTCTTGCCTCTTAACGCTGTGTGGTTTATTGCAGGGTATGTCTTATCTGTGGGTAGGAACCTGTACCTCCACCATGTACTCTCTACTGCAGTGTCAAGGATGACACACAGCGGTCATTTAGGTTGTGGATGGTGTGAGGTGTTACTATGGTTGTTGGACATCTGTCATGGGTGTGACTTAAGTATGTAAATCCAGGAGTGGTAACCTCTATGTGGGTAGTATGTGTGTACTCTGTGGTGTTGTCAGTCACTGTGCATTGATAATGTGTTTGAGTGCATTGTCACAGTGTTGCACATGTCACTTTGTCCTTCTCCATATCTGTAGCTGCCATGTGAGGTACATACAGTGGCAGCCATTGTGTGGTGTGGAGGGGTACACTGACCTACATGTCCATAGCTGACACACCATGTCTGCTGACACATACCATGTGCAGGTATTCCAGGAATAGTGTGCCACTGTGACTATCATTGGGGGGACTATTGTACACATTTATGACCCTGTTCACCCCTGACACATGCAGTGGTGGGCAGCCAATCACATATCTGGTGGTTACTGGTGTAGGTGATTTGAAATGAGGTATGGTACTCCAGTTTTGACACTGGTGTTCACTCCATGCCTTTGTCACCAGGCACCTGTTGCAATACATCTGCACACATGTGCCTCACTCAGAATATATATACATCTCTCTCTCTCTCTATATATATATATATATGTATATATATATATATATATATATATATATATATATATATATATATATATATATATATATATGTATATATATATATATATATATATATATATATATATATATATGTCTATATATATATATCTGTATACATGTACACATATATATATCGATGTACATATATTGCTATAGATATGGAGAGAGGGGGAGTGTGACAGAGGGGTGAGAGTGACAGAGGGGTGGGACAGGGGAGTGTGAGATTGTCATATACAGTCATATCTGTAGATAGTCAGATCTGTCTGTCTATGTATATGTATCTACATATATCTATATCTGTATGTGTGTATTACATATATATGTTTCTACATATTCTATCTATCTACATCTGTCTATGTATTCCTACACCCTCTCTATCTATGTATACATATATGCATATTATATATATATATATATATATATATATATATATATATATATATATACATACATACATATATTGACATACATACGTATCCATATGATAGATAGGTATATCAACATGTTTGTTTACAAAACTGTATACACACACTAACATACTGCTAAACATACATAACTGTGAAACCTACTTTGTACATTGCACTACAACCTACATTCAACCTACATTGATATGTGCACATAGATGCCCTCACATACATATGTATGTACAGCCTTTACTGATAGTTGCTGTATGTCCCCTGCCCTATGCACATCTTCATATACATATGGATACAGACCAATGACACATATGGAGGGTTCACAGTATGGAGACTTTTAAAGTATTACTTTACATTACCTGTGTTTGTCACAGCTGCTTGCATTGCCTTTTGGTTTGGTGTCCTGCTGCTGCTCCAGTTGACAGATGTCAGCTTTCTAGTAGGTTTTGTTGAGTGTTTTTGTTTGTGTATGTCTCTCTCTCTCTCTCTCTCTCTCTCTCTCTCTCCCTACCTCCAGAGGGTGCAATGGACTGGGAGTACAGCATGCTTTTGTAGGTATCTGCATATGTCCATGTGATGGCCTCTGCACCGGTTGTTAGCCAGCATTTGCTAATTGCATGCAGCCAGTTGTGTACTGATTGCAGTTCTCACTGTGATTCCAGGACAGTGCTATAAAAAGGTATGTGAGATAGGCGTAGCCCTTTCAGAGTTTAAGAGCAGGGACCATGCTGGTATGCTGTGGACACTGTTCTGTGAGTGTAAAGGTTAGTATCTCTGTCATATTTCTGGCTGTGTTGTAGATTAACATTTCTCCATTCATTTCTCCAGTTTCCTGTACTAAGTGTGTATGTACACTGACACTTAAGACTACTACTACTACTGTTAATGTGGGTGTGTGTGCTTTCCTGTAGGACATGTGGTGTAACTGGTATATAGCAGTGGCTCTTGCACTTTGTTGCTATGGCTTCAATATTTGCCCTTTACATTCATTACTTGTATGCCTGCTAGGCGTCTTGACTGTAGTGTGTTGCTGTGGCTTTCCTATTTTCCATGTACATTCACACCTTGGAATGCTTGCTATATCTGCTAGGGTGTTACTGCATGCAATGTGGTCTGGCCATGGTGTGGGCCTTGACATCTATTAGGGTATTTGAGTATGCTGCTGAGCAGGCCCCAGAGACTCTCAGGTGCATCTTTTATCTGCCTCATGGAATGGTACATATCAGTGGGGTACACCCATTAAATTGTCTGGTACTCTGCAGTTGTGACTGTGGGTTAGCATGAGCATATGTATTACTACAATATTTCCGACGTGCAAGTGGTGCATACTTTCAGTACTTCATAGTTACCATTGCATGTGTTGTAACACCTTTCTGCCTACTGTTTGTACATTTCACAGGGAGTCTGTGGGGCATCCCTGTAACTCAGTCACTGTTGCTATGTCTAGGCTCTTAACTATTCAAATATGGCAGTGTCAGACCTCTCAAGTGTACAGATATTTGCAGGATGTCCACATTTTGCCTCATATTTTGGTCCATATCTCATAAACAGCTTTTTCTGGCAAATCACTCAGGGCTCAAGTCAGACTATAGTGACAAACATTTCAGTTTCAGACTTCATACCCTTCCAAACATCCAACATAATGCAAAACCTGTTACTCTCTCAACTGTCTAAGTTTGTTGGAGCAATATTTGGAATGTGTCCCTGTTTTTGGGCCTTTGCTCCACATTTTTTATTACTTAGTCTGAATGTGTTGCTGTAAGAGGTTGTGGGGTATGGGCAGTGATTATCCTGCTGTGAGTATGTTTGTGGCTTGCAAGGTGCTACAGTGACATTATTACCTACTAGCTACCAAGTAGCATGGCTGTTTCTGTTCGCACACTACTATTATAGAAATCCACTACATTTGACAGTAAATATACATGACATGCTTTGTGTACTACACATCCTATATTCTCTTTACATTCATTCCTACTATTGCATGATATATTTATTGTAGCACAATGTTCTTATATGACAGTCATGGCTTAGTGGTAAGTCATGCAGACTGCTGTTTCCAAGGTCCTGGGTTCGGGACTGACAGTGGGATTTTATTTTGCTTTTGAGCAGACTACAGGCCTTGTCATTCGGAGTGACTAAGGCACTTTTAAACAGTTGTAACTGGGTTAGCGCTGGTTTGCGCGGAGCTCACACATGTGCACTGGCATTCAGCTCCGCGCGCACCCGCTTACAACTGCTTAAAAGTGCTTACTCTTGCGCACACCCGCGCTAATTTCTTTGAAAGAAATGAAAATGGGGAGACAGGAAAGTTGTGAAAAAGGGGTCACAAAGAGGGTAAGACAGTAGGGAAACAAGCTCGGGTTTTGCAGGAGGTATGTAGGTAAGGCCCATAGCTGCCCATTTCTTCATCAGCAACAGCTGTGCATATGTTTGTAATTTGGTGTGACATTTGAAACCTTCCACCCCTGAGAGAGGTGTAAGGACAACAATAATACTTGTTGTACAGCCAATTGTAATTGACAGTTTCCATGTCCAGCAGACATGTGTGCGAAATGGGCAGCTATGTATGGGGTGTAATTTTTTTGTGGGTACAGAGTGCCCTTTTTTTTTTTTTTTTTTTTAGGTGAGAGTGGTATGTCAGGTGAAGAAAGTCGGTATAGCTGGGGAGGTAGGTTGGGTAGGTTAACAGACAAGACAAACAAGACGCATACAGGGGCGGTGTATGACACATGTGGGGGGGGTTACACAATTGATGGGGACGGATGTTTGGATATCTAGAGCCCATGAGCTCACAGATGGCAACAGTGGAACTGAGATCCCCACCCATGGGCAGTTGCCACTGTGCCTTCACTGCCCAGGATGGGGCTGTGCTGGGGGCTGTGTAGGCTGGGTAGCAGGCACGCCCGTTAGTTGTGCCACCCATGCCTCAAGCTGGCATAAGGGCTCAAGAACAGCATCCCGGATCTCTCTACGCACCACAGTCCGGACATTACGGAGGGTGAGTGGATGTTCTCCTCCGACCACACTTGCAGAGGGGAGACGAGCCCCATCCCCTGCAGCGCTTCCACCCGCAGGTGGCACAGGGCCACCGGAGGAGGGTCCGGCCTGGGAACTACTGCCAGGTGCACTCGCCAGCTGAGGAGGGAGAGGTGGGTCCGCTGGAACCCGCCTTCCCTGTCGTCCTATGTTTTGCATTATGTTATGACAGTTTGGGTTAGTAACGTACAATACCATTCACAATTAGTTGTAACAGCATGCATTAGTATTCCCATTAACCAAACACCCATATATTCAAACCATTGAACAGCAAGCATAACACATGCATAATTTGAACAGCAATACACAGTCCAACAACATGCAGGGTTGATTGATGGCAACAGGCCATCAGGTTTGGATGTATGAACAGGGCAGATGCATCAACGTACATGCAAATATGTATGAACCAACAGGACAAATGTCCAGGGGTGTTAATTGTGATTGCACATACCAATTTCACGTGGAATGGATTATATGTGGTTATAGGGTAGGGTGAAGAAAATTTAATTAACAACTTCAAATACCAATACATATGCTGTACATTTCTAATAGCTGCAGATATATACACACTACAGTTCTGCCTACAGTTTCCTATGTGATAACTACTTCAGGTTGGTGATAGGAATGTTACTGCTACATCAATATACATTTTCATTTTTATTCATACACATTCATATCTGGCTCTGTTCAGCTACATCATCCTGCTACATTTGCTTTATATAGCTATAGACAACTGTGGATGTTTGGCATTTCAGACAACCATACTATCTGCATATTGCAGACTGAGAGCAACATATCCAGATTTTGGGACACACATTCCAGCTGCACCGTTTTCAACACATGTTACTGTTTGGTTCTGCCTGTCACATTCATTTCATTCTGTACTGACTGCAGTATACTTTATTCAGGAGTTATTACTACTTTATTGGTGGATTCATAACTCTTTCTCACACTATCTCACTTGTTTTATTTTTACAATTCAGGATGGTACTTAATTCTAGGCTTTATTGACATGTTTTACCTGTAGTTATAACAATCCTTTCCAACAGTCTCACTTCTGTCATGTTTCTGTA
Organism: Protopterus annectens; assembly: GCF_019279795.1. NCBI lineage: Eukaryota > Metazoa > Chordata > Ceratodontiformes > Protopteridae > Protopterus > Protopterus annectens. The sequence continues at coordinate 1,373,540,392 of NC_056725.1, read as the reverse complement.
TTTCAACAGGGATATATTTCACACGTGTTTTACTCAGCTTCTGCAGCTGTACTTTTCAGCCTGCTGCAGGTTATGTACTATTATATTACAGGTGGGACATCTTTATTTCAGACTTGTTTAATTTTTATGTTTGGATTACAGGCTGCATCACACTTTTGTAATCAAGCAATACTTGCAAACCCTCTTACACTGTTACTTGCACATTTTATTAATTAGTGACTACACTGCACTCTTTTGCTAACTGTCATACTTATATATTTATTTACAGTTACAGGGAGAGAATTACTGACCTGCCTGGTGGCGCAACCGTGCCAGCCTATCGCCATAGGCTCTACGGTTTGCAGAATGGACACCTGCAGCTGTAATATAAATAAAGTAATATTGGAATACACATCTCCATAATATCAGCTAGGTTAATTTCTTGCATAAATAATTGCATGTAACTTACTCAGTAGTGGGGCGTTGGACATTTGCCGGGCCTCCTGGATCCAACGGTTCAGTTGGTTCTGCTTCCGTCTCTTCAGGTCCGCATGGTGGTGACGGACCTGCTCACCAGTCCTTGGTATCCCTGTGGCATTGGTGAGATCATGAGCCAACCGGTCCTACGCCTCAGCCCTATATGCTCCCCACAGGACCTGGCCCTGCATGAGTTGGGCCTCATGATTGTGGACAAGGAGCCAAACCATATATTTGGACTCCTCAACATCCCACCTCTGTGCTCGGAAGCAACTACCCTCACCTACACCTGACATTCTGGCTGCAAGTCGGTTCTACAATTGGTTATGCTGTGTATTCCTGCCTATGGGGCTTATATATGCCATTTTTCCCACACTTATCTGTGATTGGCCATTTTGGAATTGTATCAGCTTCACAAAACCTGTGTTGTTATGCTCCTCTTTCTATTCATTCCTATATATATGCTATTACTGCATTTCTAAGTACAACTGTCATGGCTTAGTGGTTCAGTACCTTGACTATGGTGCATGGTATCCTGGGTTCGAACCTGGCCATTGCTTTTTATATTTTATGACTGTCTACACAGGCTAGGAGGTGTGTCTGTGTAAAGGCAGTTTTGATACAGCTTGCTCAACGTTGCCCGTCGGTTAGCTTGTTGGCGCGGTGCGCAGCTCTGCGCAAACGGGTTACGCTGGTTTATGCGTCATTTGGCTGTCAGCACACATATTACGCTCAGCTCAGCTATGGGCACACAGTTTCAGCATGTTAAAACGCTGCTCAACTCCGGGCACTCATTTTTATTTATTTTATTTTTATTTTATTTTACATTTGTTGACCGGGCTAGTCTAACTGGATATATGTCCATTTTCAGTAGAGGCCCGGGGAGAAAAGCTCCAGGAAATAACATACAATGTAAGAAAAATCATTGAGACAGTCATATGCAGCAATAATGAAGACATCGAAAACAGTTTAAACAGCTATAATTATAACAGAGAGTTATATTATAAATTATATGTAAAAATATAGAAGAATAAAAATTTTTTTTTTTTTTTTTTTTTAACAAATCTTAGTAGGTCTTAGTTTGATAGTACACTTATATAATTTATATGAGAGAAAAGGCTATTAAGGTGTTGTAAGGAGTTTAATATTTAGAGAAGGTAGAAGGTCAGAGACAAGAAATTGTTAGTCAGGGTTACAACAGGAGCATAACCAGTGGTTATTGAAGTAGTGTTTTAGATGTTTTTTAAAAAGTGGGAGAGAGGTCTGGGATGTAAGATCAGGTGGTAATTGATTCCATAATTTTCCAAAAGAGTTGGAGAACAAGGAATCACCTGCTAAGTTTTTAGATTTAGTTATATTCATAAGGATTTTGTTTGAGGATCGTAAATTTTTGAGATTACTATATGGTGTAATAAAGCTAGAGAGTATGGGAGTATTGTTGGGCTGATTAAGGGCCTTGTGAATTATTGAGAGTTGATGAAATTGTATCAGATTTGGAAGTTCAAGCCAGCCTAGTCTTTTTAGATTAAGACAGTGATGAGTTCTATAAGGGGAGCTAGTAGCAAATCTGGCAATGTTATTATAGGATATAGCTAGTTTGTTGAGGTTCTTTTTGGAGAGGTTAGTGTAGATGGGAGATGCATAAAGAAGGGTTGAGAGTAAATGAGTTCTAGCTATAGTGGATTTAGCTAATGGTGTTAGATATGGTTTTATTCTATAGCGGGATCCTAATTTTCTGTTGACTATTTTTACTGTGGTATTTATGTGTGGGTCAAAGTTGAGGTTATTGTCAATTGTGACTCCTAAAAGTTTAGTGGTCAGATCAGGGGAAATAAGGGTGCCATTATTAGATGTGAGAGTGAAGTGTAAAGGGGCAGTCCTTTGGGTAGGTGTGAAGAGTAAAAGTTTAGTTTTTTTAGCGTTTAGTAAGAGGCAGCGGTTGGAGAACCAGTTTTCTACTGTATTGAAAGCTTTATGTGTTTGGGATTGTAGTTCGTCTAGAGAGGAGGCTGAGCAGACAATAGTAGAATCATCTGTGTATTGAATACATGTGGAGAGTGGAATGGCTAAGTGGAGATCATTGATGTAAATGGAAAACAAGAGAGGGCCTAGTATGGAGCCTTGCGGGACACCTAATGAGATAGGTAGGTGATTAGATAGAGTGTTTTTCCAGAGTACAGCCTGTTGTCTGTTTTCTAGGTAGGATGTGAACCAGTTCATGGATAGTGGATTTAGTGAGTGGGACTTTAGGATGTGTAGAAGGATATGGTGGTTAACCATGTCAAAAGCTTTTGATAAGTCTACGAAGACTGCAGAGGAGAGGATATTATTATTGCGGTTTTTGTTGATATAGTTTGTAAAGGAAAGCAAGGCAGTAGAGGTGCTATGAAGAGGTCTAAATCCGTGTTGACAGTTTGCCAGTAGGTTGTGAAGGAGAAGGTGGTTCATAAGTTGTTTGTGGACACATTTTTCCATTATTTTTGCAATAGGGGAGAGCAGTGCTATGGGACGAAAGTTGGACATTTCATTAGAGTTTCCACCTTTGTGTAATGGGATAATGTGAGAAATTTTCCAGATGGATGAGATTATACCTTCATTTAGGGTTCTATTTATCAGTAATGAGATGGGATAAGCTATGGCTTTAGATGCTATTTGCAGGAATTCTGATGGGAGTTTGTCAGCTGAGGGGGTAGTTGGTTTTAGTTTTTGGAGAAGGGAGCGAATGTATAATGTGGGTACTGGTTCTAACTTGAATACTGGGGGATCCTTGGAGGTGGGAGTTTGTAGATTAGTGATATCGGGGGATAGGTGGCTGGCAAGAGTTTGGATAGTTAAAGGCATTTGCTATATCAGTTAAATTGTCAGGGTTACTGCCTAAGGGGTTGGGAGTAATAGTTTCTCCTGGATGAGTAAGTTTATTAATAGTAGACCAAAATTTTTGAGGTTCCTTGAGGGAGGACTGTTGTAGGTGAAGGTAGTAATTTTTTTTGTCTAGTATGATGGTTTTTTTTGTGATATTTCTTTCTTGTCGAAAGGTTAGATGGTCCGTGGAGTTCTTAGTATTTCGCCATTTGGCCCAGGATTTGTTTCTTTGTATGATTAGTTGCCTAGTTTTGTTTGAGAGCCAAGGAGCAGGTTTAGCTTTCATTCTAATACGGCGCATAGGAGCATGGTGGTCCAGGATTGTTAGGAATGTAGAGTTAAAGAATTCAACTGCTTTGTTAATTGGGAGGGATTTTAGAGGTGACCAATTACATTGTTTAAGGTCTGTTTGGAATTGTTCATGGTTAAAATGCTTTTTGCTGCGAACTGTTCTAATAGTGATAGGGAACGTTGGGTTAGTTTTATGTCTGATTATATATGTTAGCAGGTGGTCACTAAGGTCATCTGGGAGGGTTCCTGTGGTATATGTTTGGTGAGAGCTATTAGTTAGTATCCAATCTAAGGTGCTTTCTTTTTTATTTAGTTTGTTGATTCTGGTGGGTGAGTTAATAGCTTGTGAGAAACCATAAAGGGTAATGTGGTTGGAAGGGTTTGTATTGATACATGAATTCCAATCAATGTTAACGTCTCCTAGGACTATGGTTTCTTGTGGGAGTTGAGAAGACAGTCCATTGAGTATTTTTTCAAGTATACCAATGTTGTTACCTGGGGAGAGATAGATACATATAATATTTATAGTTTTATGACTGTTGAGCTGGAGTTTTGAGATAAGTATTTCACTGCTGGAGTCTAGAGGTAGGTTAAGATTAATGGTACTAAGTTGTATGTGTGCTTTGTAGAGAATTGCTACACCTGTTAAACCACTGCTCACCTACGGGCACTCATTTTATACCTGTTAAAACACTGATCACCTACAGGCAGATGTACTCAACTTGTTAGACTGTAGCTCAGCTATAGGCATATCTGACATTTTTTTTTTATTATCTCACATTTCTTCAAAATACATGGCCTATTTCATTACATTTTACATAAAATATAATTTTATATGTGTACATATATGTCAGGGACTTGTTTCATGCTTATTTCACTAAAAATAAAAATTGATGTTGTGGGGGCTTGAACCATGACTGCCTGCTCTTCGGCCGACGTCTCTACTGCTACACTATTGCTTCTTGGCTTACTTTGCATATTTAGTTCTTATATGCTTTTCCACTGTCTGCTAACTGTGGCTAAGCTACGGGTACGCCCGTGCAAACGAGTGCACTCACGGGCAAACATCTTTACAATTTAAAAAAAAATTATAAGATGTTCATTTCTACATTTTATGTTCGTAGTCTGTGGGGGCATGTGTTGTGTTGTGTTTATTCACATTTACATGGACTCTGTTGTGGGGGTTTACTTTCGGGACTTTTACTCTTCTGGGGGCGTGTCCGTTTGCAGGGCTCGGCCTACGGACACGCCCCCTACTGTCTTACACGGACCGTGTTAGCCTTAGGTGTGATTCAGCATGCCCTCATGCATATGCATGACATGCTGACGTCACACCATTTAACTGCAGCCTCTGTGTAAGCCTTGTAACTCTTACACGGCGGCTTCGTGAATCCTGCCCATTGTCTGTGTTAAACCTTCAGTTTGCGATAGAAGATTATATTAACCACTTGTATTTAGTTAGAACCCAATTCTTGGGCACGCCATTATATACAGAGAAACCTTCGAGGCCTCACAACAATGTCCAGGTTTTAGGAGCACTGATTGAGTTAAGTAGCCTTTTGACTTAGTAGTGCAGGATAGCAACATGCATAATTAATTATTTATGAAGGCTGTATTTGGAGTCCTCTTTCTAAATGTCTGTTTATGGCTCACCCGAGGTCTGGCAGCTTAATGCATGCTAAAGCCAAGCTGCTTGGGAAGTTCTGTGGCTGTCAACAGCCACACAGGACTGTTATTTTCTTCCATAGTACCTCAACAATCAGCCTTTTGTTGGGGGGGGGGTGTTGCTCTACCTACTTCCAGTAAATGGTTCATTAGTTGTTTCACACTAAGTAGTTAGTCAGTTATTTAGCTTTCACCATGTGAATAAAAAATGTTTGTGATTGCCCTTCACTTTATTCACCTTTTATAGGAACAAATAATTATATTATTATCAGCACAATTATTTGTGTTTATTTGATACACATTATTATAAACAGGTTTTAAAAAAGTGGATTGTATTTTGTCAAAGACATCAGATGTATCATTACTGGTAGTATTAGAGAGAACTGCAATACAGATCTTCACTACAAATGTCTTAGTATTTTGGACTTTACTACATTAAGATAAACAAAATAATATTCATACTGGCATTATTATTGTTATGAAATTATTATAATTATCCTATGTCTTAAAAGTACAATGCTCTTTAATATATTGATATTCCAAGAAGAATACTAAGTGTATGTTTAATAAAATATTTTGATTAGCTGATAATGTTGTGCTGTTGTATAAATACTGAGGCATGCTGCATAAACTTGTCTGATATTCTTTGAGTCTCACTCCTCCAACCGCATGCCTTTCATGGATTGTGCTTTCTTTTTCCATGTATAGAGTTTACTTCTGGACATTATTCTGGCTAGCAGCAACTAAGACGCATTTGTACCACTAGCTACACACTTGCTTTCAAAGTCTAGGTGGTTAAAACATTACCCAGCAAAGCAACATAAAGACGAGCACGTCAGCAGACCAAAGTTGGTGGGAAATGTAGTACAAGTGGAAAAAGGCAAGTCAACAAAGTAGGTAAAATGCTAAGACCACCAACAAGGAAAAAATCTGGAGTTGGAATCAAGAGGAAGAAGAAGAGGAGAGGTGGTTGAGATGTGGAATCTGTAGTTATGCAGTCTAGCCCAGAGAAAAAAATGACAGGGAGCTGAAGGTTGCATAGTTGCAGTATTGTAAACTTCATGATGAAATCAGGTGGCAGTGAGGAATGTTGAAGCAAGGAGATTAATAAGCAGAAACTGGGACTTTTTGGAGAAAGAAAGCACATTTTCCAGGAAAAAAACCAGAGGTGTAACGTAAGGCTGCATTGAGTCAGTGATTGTTGATGCATGCAATAAATGTGTATGGCACAGAGAAGTATAGGAAATCATCTCTGAGGATAGCTTGGCTAGATAAGCAGGCTGCAGTAGCTACAGTAGGGGATGGATTTAAAACTGAAAAGAATGATGCTAACAATACTTTAAGAGTGACCGGGGAGATGCACAATTTAAGATGGCAGAAGTACTTCTAGTACTTGTAACATATCATTTTTGTTAGTAGCAGAGAAAGGTGTTCTCATACGAGCAGGGCAGAAAAGACTCCAGGAAGGTTAAGGGCACAATAAAAGAATCCAGAAACAATGTTCTACAGTTGTTAGTAGAGGAAGGGAATAGTCATGAACATGGACAAGAAGAAGCGTGATGATGGGAGAACAGATGACGGGCTTCTGTTGTGACAGTCTGTTAGTGGAGTCTGTACCAAGTCTCAAAATGGACACAACAAATCAGGTCTTCTGAAGGTCACAAGAAACTGGTGGGATAATTCTTGTGTGATGGTTTTTGTATACACAAATTGTGTAGCTGTGGACACGCAAACAGCATAAAAGAAAAGGGAAGAGAAGAATGAAACTGGAGTTTTGCAGAGAGATACACAGGAGCCATTGCCAAAGTGCTACCATTGCTAAATACAAGTATGCCAAAAAAGGCACAATTGCAGAATTCTGTGTGTGTGTGCAGAGGTGCCAGAAGCTGTTGAAGACTGGGGTGGAGGGTGGCAGGGGCACTTAGTGATCTAAAAATGGTATTTTTTTTTAATTATTTACTACCACAACATAGGCTCACTTGGAGGACATTTTTAGCTTAGCCAATTTCCCTTTTGGTGCTTGAATTAACATTTCCTGATTGGTCTTACCTATCCCATGGCTGCTAATTGTATATTAGCCCTAGTGGGAATAAATGTGATCACACTGTAGACAATTTGAGGGGACCCATGTAAGGGAAGCAGAATTTAGAAACTGCCTCTATCCATTAGTGGCACGATGGGTAATCCTGGAATACATTTTCTATTACCCATCTTTAGATCCAAGTTGCATTTGAATATGGACAGGGATGAGCTTTGTTTTACTTGAATGGATAGTCTTTTCTGGCTATATATCCATCTCTGTGCAACATTCAGTTTAAATACTTGGACTGAATATTTCTGATGACATTTGACTTGCGGATATTCAGTAGGTCAATCTGTACTAGGTCAGAGGATGCCTTGTATGCCAGGCACATCAGCTCTAAGCATTCTGTAGGATACTGAGTATAGTGAAAAATCCTTGAGGTGGTCCATGCAAAATCTACTCTTTAAGACTTGTATCCTTTTAGTGAGGTATCTCTGTGGGTATTCCAGTTGTTGCATGGATCTGGACAGATACATGCCAAAGTGGGCATTATACAAAATGATTGACCTAATGAGAGCTTTGTAAAGGGGGACAATAACATCTCTCGATATAGTCACAATCAATTTGTTTATAAGCTGTGCAATATAGAAAGACCTTCTTATGCCTCTGGGCACATGTTGGTCAAAAGTTAGGTCACTGTCCACACAAGTTCCCAAATGTCAAACAACTGGGTCAGTTCTCAGGGGGCATTGTCAATTTGGCAGTTCCCTGGAGTAGGTGACTTCCCAAAAGATATGATAATGTATTTCTTGGAGTTTAGTTTCAATTCATGATTCTGGCACCAGTTATTGTTTGTGACAAACCTTCTTGCATGATGGTTAAGTCACAGCACAGAACCCTGGGGGACACCATTGGTGACTGGTCTCTTCCCTTATTTTGATCTCCTGCATCTTGTGAACAAGCATACATATATATGTTCTTTGATTCACCTTCCTGATTGTATTAACCTGATTGTATTAAATTATATTCCTTGTATAGTACAGCACCACTTGTTAGAATGTGTTTTAAATTTGTAGTTTGGAACAGTCTTCTAGTGAGCAATGAAACAAAATGTATGAACCAATAATGGCAAAACTACCCATTTCAGAAAATTGCAACCATAAAAGCCCACTCAAACTTCTGTCATTACAATCCACCAACATTAGTCTTCTTCTTCTTTCGGCTTTTCCCAGTTAGGGGTCACCACAGCGGATGGATCACCTGTCTGCTCATGATTGGCAGTGGAGTTTTACAGTGTCAAGTTGCCAGCCCGGCACTCAACCTTCCACAGAAGGTACACACATGCACACACTCACACCTAGGACCAATATAGAGTGTCTAATCCACCTACAGCATGTCCTTGGGATGTGGGAGGAAACCGGAGCATCCGGAGGAAACCCATGCGACCACAGGGAGGACATGCAGACTCCGCACAGAAGGCACTCCACCCGAAGATCGAACCAGAGAACCTCTTACTGTGAGGTGGCAATGCTAACCGCTGCGCCACCATGCTGCCCAATCCATCAATATTAGTAAATAAGCAAAATCTCTGCAGAAGTAAGACATCTAAATAATTCCACATTAAAGGTATCTGTAACTAATGAAGAGGTTGCTGCTAGCAAACAACTTTATATTTCATTGTTTCATCTACAAATAAAGTACCTGTTGCCCTTGAAGAATAAATTGCTTATGCTACATTAAAAATGATAAGCTAGTAATTTTGCAATGGGGAATGGATGTCAAACTGATAGTAGGTTCATAGTTATTAAGTAACTCCTCCAAAGGAGGACATTCATAGGACTGCAGCATCCACTCCCATTAAAGTTTATTTATTATTTATTTTATTTGACATTTGTTAACCGGGGTGTACAACTGGGCATAGCCCATTTTCAGTGGAGGCCCGGGGAGAAAATCTCCAAATACAATTAAGCAAAAATATTCTAAATTATAATTATAATATTATAATAGTATTAAAAAATATAAAAGTACAACACAGTACAGTATTAGCGATCCATCTGCATACACTAGGAGTAGTACCCACAGTCTTCTGCATCAAAAGCAAGTATACTACCTGTTGTGCTACTAACAATGGACACAACTTAGCATAAGTACCATTAAAATTATCTTCCCCTGAAGCTCTCAGCACCTTGTAAAATCCACTTGACGATCAACTAAATCTCTCAACTTCGCAGCACAAGAAATCTGGAAAAAAGCAAAAATTTATTTGGGGGGGGCAGAGGCCCAAAACCAGGGGACACATTTTAAATATTGCTTGTATAGTCTTAGAAAGTTGGTAAAATAAAGTATTTTGTGTTACCATGTGTTTCCTGAAAGATAGGAAAACTGAAACTTAAAGAGCTATCATTATTTTATGGTCAGTTGTCAGTGATTTGCCAGAAAAACAAATTTTAAGAGTTACAGACCAAACGTATGAGCCAAATATTCTGTGAAAATCTGGACAGTGGATAGCTATGGACCCAACTCCCTGAATCACAAGTAGTGGTATGGATAGAGAATTCAGCCTCTTGTTTGAGCCTGAGTAACACTAACCACCAGGTATACCTAACTGGGGCATTTGCACACACACACACACACACACACACACACACACACACACACACACACACACACACACACACACACACACACATACAGGAGCAGATAACTCCTGCAAATAAAAGAACAAAACTCTCCTTACTGGCATGACTCTGGTTCTAGCAGCACCAACAGAACAGCGGCAGCATAACTCCTGTAACACAGAGCAATAAGAGAACAGGAGCAGCAGTTTGTTTAACTTCCACACGCGAATCCATGTTAGCATGAAAACTCCACTTCATTAATTTTTCCAGACAGGTCTTGCAGCTGTAAAGGGGGGGGGGCTCCCCCTCCCCCTGGATGTATGGTTCCGGCACCCATGTGTGTGTGGGCAAGGAGCTGGTGCCATGAACAAGGTTATGGAATAGTTAATAACAGAGAAACACTTAGGAGGGTTACAGGCTGTATGCCTTGGACTGCTTCTTTCTATGCATAGACAGGAAAGACATTTGTAAAAGCTGGGCTGAAGCAATACATTAAACTAGAGTTCTTTTAAATGTAAATGACCAGAGGGAAGAGCAACATCATTATTTTAAGAGCTAAAGGAGTAAAAGTGGTGGGAAACAGAAACATGGAAGCAATGAAGAAAACAGTGAAGAGGTTATAATTAGATGGAGTGGGAAACACGAGTTAGTTGCATGTCTTACTGGTACAGGCAGGGGGTAGTAACTGCTATAGTCAAAACACAAACACGGTTAATAGTTAACATAGACTGAGATATGAATACCTGGATCATATCTCTCAACTGTCCAGATTTTCACAGAATGTCCAGAGTTCTGGCTCATATTTTTGATCTGTTCCTCATAAAATTTGTGGCTTTTTGGCAAATCACTGAGATAATCTGAGGATTGAAGTCACTAAATAATGACATACATTTGAGTTTCAGACTTCAAATCCTTCAGAAAATGTATGTTAAAACAAACCCTGTTACTCTGGCAACTTTCTAAGTTTGTAAGAACAATATTTAAAATATGTCCCTATTTCTGGGCATTTGTTCCCCCATTTTGTTGGGCTTTGTCCAAATTTTTTATTTATTTTTATTTATTTTACATTTGTTGACCGGGCTAGTCTATCTGGATATATCTGGTTGAAAGATGGCAACCCACCGTCAGCTATGTTAATAAAAAAGCAGTGAGATGACCGCGGCTCGAACAAAGCAAAACTTTTAATGTCAATACATCAATGAATCACCAGTGCAATATAGTTGACCACTTCAAATTTAAGTGAAAAGCATGGCAATATATTAATAATCAGAACTATTGAATAAGTATTTTGGTTATGGGTGTACGCACTCTCTAAGTGTTTATAGTAATTAGTATGCATTAAATGATGCTTGTAATATGAATTTTTATGATGACTTTAGGTAGTCAAATAAGTGTTTTTTTAATATAATATGTTTTAAATTAGAGCAAGTATTGTATAGTGTCTATGCAATTTATTGATTTTAATTTGGTTTTTAAACTAGCTTAGTAAACATACTATGAGTAGTTGATCGGAATACAAGCACTAGCACTTTAAATATTAGGATGAAAATTTGGTGCCAAAATGTTTTTAAAAGGATGAATTCAAATAGTGTTTATTGTTCTGAAGAAGTCTGCATATGCAGATGAAAGCGCTCAGCTATATTGCACTGGTGATTCATTGATGTATTGACATTAAAAGTTTTGCTTTGTTCGAGCTGTGGTCATCCCGCTGCTTTTTTATTAACATAGCTGACGGTGGGTTGCCGTCTTTCAATTGGAATTTCAGGTGTTGTTTTGGATTGTCTATCTGGATATATGTCCATTTTCAGTAGAGGCCCGGGGAGAAAAGCTCCAAACAGGATTATACAAAGTGACTATAGATACTAAGCATCTACTTAAAGAAAAAAGCATTGCAACAATACATTAAGTTGTAAAAATAACACTTTACCATACATTTGGTCTAAGATAGTAGGTGTAGTGAGGTTAAGAGCAGTAGAAGTAACTATAGAAGGAAGGTATGTTAGATTTAGAGCAGTAGGTCAGACATAGAGAGAGAGAGAGAGAGTAAAACTAATAACTATTATCTGTAAAATGTCTTATGTTCATAAATACTCACAGTTTTTGGGATAATATGAATCTCTAAAAGGTTAGTTTGGATTACGTAGTAGTTCAGGTCAGGATAGAAAAAGTGGGATTAAACTAGAAAAATTGTAATGCTTCCTGAATAAATAGTGAAGGAAATATAAACAGATATAATTGGTGAGGTAGGTTTAAAGGTGGTTTAGCAAGAGGAGGGGATATCAGTCTGGTTTAGTACATGTACACAGCCATTGAGATTTAAGGAAGACTCTTAACTGGTTCCTGAAGAGTGGTGTAGATTTAAGGGAAGTTAGATTGTTTGGAAGCTTGTTCCAGGTGTTTCCAACAAAGTTAGTAAAAAGGTTGTCTCCAGATTTGTTATTGGATTTATGGGTGGCTACTAGTAACTTATTTGTTGAACGTAGAGATTTAAGATTTTTATAAGGACTAATGAGGTTACAGAGTACAGGGGTATTAGTGGGATGGTACAGGACCTTGTGAAGGATGGTAAGCTGTTGAAGAAGAACCTGGTTTTCAAATTCCAGCCATCCTAGCTGTTTCAGATTGTGGCAGTGATGGGTTCGGAAAGGGGAGCCAGTGGCAAATCTAGCAATGTTATTAAAGGAGGTAGACAGTTTGTTTAGATTAGTTTTGGATAGGTTGGTATAAATGGGGGAGGCATAGAGTAGGGTGGAGATTAGATGGGTTTGTGCAATAATAGTTCTGGCAGAGGGTGTAAGAAATGGCTTAAGCCTGTAGAAGAAACCAAGTTTTCTATTAACTGCTTTGATGCTTAAGTTTATGTGAGTGTCATAGTTAAGACTGTGGTCAATTGTTACTCCTAAGAGTTTGGTGGTTGTGTTGGGTGCTATTAAAGTGCTGTTATTAGCTGTAACTGTAAAATTAACAGGGGCAGACTTCTGCGTGGGAGTGAACAGTAATAGTTTTGTTTTTTTGGGTTGAGGAGGAGACAACGTTGTTGGAACCAATTTTCAACTAAAGTAAGTACTTTTTGGGTACTGGACTGGAGTTCAGCCAAAGAGACTGCCGCACAGATTAATGTTGAGTCGTCGGCATATTGTATGCAGGTGGTTTGAGGAAGGGTAGTTTTCAGATCATTAATAAAGATAGAAAAGAGGAGAAGTCCCAGAATGGAGCCTTGTGGGACCCCCAGGGTGATTGGGAGCTGAGTGGATAAGTTATTGTCCCAGAGGACTGCTTGTTGTCTGTTACCTAAATAGGACTTAAACCATTTTCTTGTTCAGACAAGTTCTTGTACAGATTTCTTGTACTAAGACTCAGTTGGACAATGCCGGTCAACAAATGTAAAATAATAAATAAAATAAATATATTGGAGGGACAGGACCAACAAAGAAGGGCTGAGTGTAATTTTATTTAGGATGTGATAAACTGCATACTGAAACAGACTGATACTGAAGAAAATGAAGGAAGACTGAGATATTGGCCTTGAGACTGGTGGTAAAAAACAACAAATCCTTGATGGGTATGCACAACAAGAAATGCTGGAAACAAGAATAACTACAGCTTCAAAACCAGGATTAGTGGCTGCATAAAATGAGGAGCACATTAACCTTAGCTGATTGTGCTAAGTAATTCCAAAACCTAAGTAAAGCAGATGGGTGAAACTCTGGAAGTATTGCTGGAAGCTGAAATTAGAGAAACTGAGGTAATTTACCACTAAGAAAATATTATTTCTTACTGTTAATCAATGATACTGGAGCAGAGGGTGAAGTTAGAGAACCACTGACCAGGAGTGTTCATACCACTGTGTGCTTTACCACCTCTGAAGTAGTGATTCAATATTTCAGAGGAAAGCAATTTAGGATAACATAAAACTGGCTTCAAACCTGTTAAGACACACAGTAATAAATAACATGGAAAGGTGTATGGAACTGTGAAATGTGGAAGATTTATCAGGCTGCTTTTAGGAAGAAGACACAGGTGAATGAAATGCTTTATCAGGCGAAATAAGCATGGAAAGGAAAAACAACCAGAACGGCTAATAAGAAAAATAACAGTAAATCTATGAATAGATGAGATCTGTAGACTAAGGATTAGGGCAGGATGAAAAAATGAGGATACCACAAAAGAAAGAGGGAGGAAAATTAAGACAGCCTATTAGTGCAGAGAGAAAAGTTTGCAGAGGGATACGGACCTGGTAACATGATAAAAATCATGGGTATGAGGATGCCACATAAAAGTCCGAGAAGTACATCTGGCAGTCCAATGGAGCCTTAATGTATGTGGGAGTGTGTGTGCACATTTTTATGCTACTGGTAGAGGTGATGGATGCCTAAAAGAACATTTTCAGATACTTTGGAGAACAAAGTACGAATTGTCAGGAGACTACTTTAACGCAAGAGATGATAGGAAAGTTGGAAAATGCTGCAGATCAAAAAATGTAAGCAGGATACTGAATTATGGTTTACAAATGACATATGACTCTTTACAAAACTCCAGCTGGATATGCTGGCATATGTCACACATCCCCTGCCCTACTTCTCCTGGCATAGTTGGCAATACTTCACATCATTACTGTAGTTATTTACAAATTTCTCAGATATTTGCTTCCCAGATGCATTATTTTGCATTTCTATGTTTCTATGCCAAATCTAAGCTGTTTTAAATAATATTGGGCTTCAAACCTGTTAAATAAAGTTGCATGTTCAGCAAAAAGTCAGACTTGTCCTTCTTGTTCTTCCTGTAGCACCACTAATAAAGACAATGAAAAGGATTACCTCCTGCACTGATTCATGTGGATTCCCACTGAGCAGCAGTCTTTCATATGCGTGTATTTAATTATTGTAACAGACAGTGTCTTACTGCCTAACCAATGTTTTACCCACTTTGCTACTTGAAACCCAGTTCAAAGCATGCTGATTTGTTTACAAGTCAATTCAGTTTGTGGTGCCATGTCAAATGCCTGGTAACATCCTCAACCCATTTTTCATCTAGTAGCCTGACTGCCAGTTAAGGCTGCACAAAACAAGGGGGAAAGAAGGCTCCTCTTTTCTTGCTGAAAGTTTCTGTTTGTTTTTAAATCAGTTTCAGATACACTATACACATAAATATGCTTTTCTGCAGGTATACAAACTGAAAAAAAACATCTGATGCATCATCTAGAAAAATGGCCTCTAGGAAGTCAAACATTTCACACAGATAGTTCCTATTTTGCACTCTAGTTAATTGGTTCTAATCTCTCCTCGAAGAGGCAACCCGCCACCCGAAACAGAAATAATATTGCATAAATTCACTTTTGTATTCTTATTTTAACCATAGAAACCCAGTAACACTGGTCCATATTTTTTTTACAATTGCTTTTACAATATGCTAAGATAACTATCAAAACTAAAAATAGTGTGCTCATAAATTTCACAAATAATATTCACAATAGCATTCACACATACTATGTCCACTTTGCACAGACATTCAGAAACGCAAATGATCAGAATAGCTGTGTGCTTGTGGGTTAAGGTGATTGCTTCAGTGAGTCTGTACATGCGTGCATGTGTGGGCACAAATATATATGTGTATAGAGGTAGAGTAGTGAGTGTGTGTTCTGCTGGAGGTGTTTCTGTGTGTATACAGGATGCTTGCGATGTGTGTGACTGGTGTGTGTGCATAAGTACTACTGAATGTGTGTTCTGCTGGAGGTGTTTCTGTGTGTATACAGGATGCTTGCGATGTGTGTGACTGGTGTTGTGTGTGCATAAGTACTACTGAATGTGTGTTCTGCTGGAGGTGTTTCTGTGTGTATACAGGATGCTTGTGATGTGTGTGACCGGTGTTGTGTGTGCATAAGTACTACTGAATGTGTGTTCTGCTGGAGGTGTTTCTGTGTGTATACAGGATGCTTGCGATGTGTGTGACTGGTGTTGTGTGTGCATAAGTACTACTGAGTGTGTGTTCTGCTGGAGGTGTTTCTGTGTGTATACAGGATGCTTGTGATGTGTGTGACTGGTGTGTGTGTGTATAAGTACTACTGTATAAATGAGTAACTGAGGTGGGTGTGTATGTGGTGTGAGACAGGTTTTTCTGTGACTCTATGTTCCAAACAGCACTTGTACTGAGGTAAATGCCATCACAGAGTAGGTTATATTAATTTGGGGAAGTGTGCATTGGGCTTTACCCTCATCAGAGTGTGATGTGCTTGGCTTCTATGCATAAAGTTTGTTATTGTGTATTCTGGTTATGTCTGGGCGTGTGGAGATTGAGTGCTGATTTAGATAAGTGTGTGTGTTGTCTGTGCAGATGCATGTATTCACGAGTGTGTGTTTTTGTTGAGCTTTGAAGTCAATGCATCTGCTTTGTTGATGCTTTTATTTTCAGCAAAGTGTACCTTGTATAGTCTGCTCTTAATGTAGTACAATACACCCATCTGGACCTCATCTAGCCAGTTCAGACTAAAAACACAAATATTATATACATTTTATCCAGCTTCTTCTAACTGTAAAAAGAGCAACCTCCTGCTCTCTGCCTTCTGACATTTAGGTCTCAGCTGCTGATATCAATCACTACCCAGGCCAAGCAGCATATCTTGATTTTTTATCTTATGGGCCTTTATAACTACTAGAATTCCCTCAGTTATGGTTCAAGCGAGGACTATCCTAAGAAATATGTGGATGATACTCCTTGAAAGTGCTAGATGTTATTGGCTGTTCTCAGATCTATAGCCAAACTGATTCTACTGAACATTTTGACTAAACTACATTGATATTTTTACATCTGAGATGACTTATTGGTACAATTGACTGGGATTGTTCTTATGAAAACTGATCTACATTATAAGGAATCTTGTTTTTTATAAATGTGTAGTACTTCCATGGGGGTTTATAGGTTCATAAGTGTTTACTAGGCTAACAACTACAAGGGTCTTTTCAAGCCAAGCCATGCATCCCAAATCTCTGATGAGTTCTGATGCCCTTGATAAGTGTAAGCATGGGCCTGGGAGATGAACCATTTACAGGTTACCTTTGAGAACCATTTACAGGTTTCTTTTTCCCATCCATGACAATATGTTCATTGATTATTTTGAATATAACTTTGTGAATAATGCAAAGGATTTAAGTCACATATTTAAACACAGGGGATACAATAAGAATATATAACAACATATTATAAATGAGGTGGCTAAAATGTTTAGGGGACATTTGTTGCAGTATAATCCTAGTTGTGAAGTGAATAATCCTAGTTGTGAAGTGAATAAGAAAAATGAGGCTCCAAGTTTTAATACTAATTTTGGAAGTAATGTAAATTAGATAAAAAAGATTATTTCAAAACATTAGCCTAGTTTAAGTGATGATAGATTTTTTGGCAGTATGTTTCCTCACTCTTATCACTTTTCTTGTACAAGGGGTAGCAATTTAAACGAGATCATGGGTAAACATACGAAGCTGTAATGAGATGAAGAGAAATCAACCATGGTGTTTAAAAAGGGATGCCTGGCATGTGGGCACCATAATGTGTGTAATTTTATGCTAAATATATCTACTTTTTCTAGTCTGAATAACAGCAAGGTGTATGCTATTAATTAATTACTTAACTGTGGTTCTGAATGGGTAATATGTCAGGTGCAATGCATCTGTGGCTCCTTCTGTATTGGACAGACACCCAGAGCATTTAGAGCACAGGTACAGTAACACCTGAGTGACATTAGGTATAAAAAGCTAATGAAAGCTTTATATAAACACACTCAGTTGAACCCCATTGCTGTGTTATCTTTTGTAGGTATTTGTAAACTTCAAAAAGTGTTTCTTGATGTAGAAGGCATAAATATTTGAATAAAAGTGAACAGAAATTGGATTATTAATATGTTGGGAGTGCTTTTCCTCCAGATTTAAATGATGTTTATTGACCGAAAAGATAAGTTTTTATCAGTGCTATTCCCTTGTACATTCATTATTGCTTAAATGTTGTATTATAATACTATCACTTGTAATTTTATTTTCTGGTAGATCACGTGGTTGATTACGGGTGTATGGACTTCAGGGACTGTTAAATTTATAGTTGAAGAGTCTTTATAGTGAAACAAATCTTATTTACTAAGTGTACATAATAACATTTCTATTTTTTTCCTTGCCTGCTTTATTGCTGTTTTTTATTGGACAGATTTCTAATCTTCCACAGGTCTAATTTTATTTAGCTTTAAGCATCTGTGGATTATTTTAATATTGAAAAGACTCATCTTCAGCAGATCTACCTGATTTTCAACAAGTAGCTAGTGTTTTTCTTTGGTAAAAATTCTCAAAAAATGTACATCATATTACTAGTCTACAAATTAGTACTATGTTTTTTCACTGCGACAACACAGTTTCAGAGTTGGTTACCATACTACTGTTGCCCTCTACTCAGTCACCATTCAAGTGTACACCAACATTGAAAAGGACCTTTTATGTGGAGCTCTGTTTCTTGATGTCTTGCAGGCTTTTGATTAGAGTGTACTATTCAGAAGGTCAGCCACACATAGATTCAGTGATGATATTGTTAAATGGTTTACCTTCTGCCTTAATGAGGAGACTTTATGCTCATTCAAGGTCCAGCTATTCTGAGATGGGTACCTTTAAAGCTGAGTCCTACAAGTGACTGTCCCAGGGTGTCTTTTATTCTTACTATATATCAATAACCTGCTCTTTGATCTCCCCGCAGTAAAGCTAATAACTCTATATACTGATATAGTAATTTTGAGGTCAGCTTCCTTTATTAAAACACAGTTTATTGATGGGTAGTTGAAGTCCCCTAGTAGAAAGGCCTTGGGTTTAATGAGAATTTCAACTAATGTCTTAAGATAGCTATCTATCACAGAGCAGGACATAGTGGGTATTCTATTGCTAGCTATGAAGTGGTAATTAGTCTTGTTTAGGGTGATTTGTACTTCCAGGGGTTGCATGTGGTGTCCCAAGGAATGTGTTGTGAGGTGATGAGATCCTTTACAAATACTGATGCTCCCCTACAGTTGTCAGTGGGTCTGAAGACTTGATGTTAATGAACTCATTGACTTCTTTAATTGTAACTACTGAACAACTTTGATGAAGAGGTCCCCCATATAAAGAATACATCATATTTGTTGTGCTCCAACAACCTTTAAGCAGTGACTTTGACAAAGATTCATAACACTCCACAATCTTGCCAGACAAGCAACTAGGAGACATAAAGGACTCCACTCAAATCTAAACAGCAATCTGTTTGGCTAAATTCCAAATATTTCTGGAAGGAAGTAAATTTCCTAATTAGCAGAAAACCTAGCACTTTAAACTCACAATCTATCTAGACCATACTTCCTAGGAAAATTCTTCCCTTCTAACTTTCTCAATTAATTTAGTAATGTTCTCACAGTATCAGACATTTCTGCCTTGCAACTTATCTCTCTGTCCTACTCTTTACACCCTTCTTTTCTTCCTTAAAAAATCACTCCAAAGACACTGATGCCTCCATAGGATTAGATAACCTACTCTTCTGGCCAATATACTACTATAAAGATTACTTCATCACTCCTCTTACAAATCTACAACCTTTGCTTTACCAACAACAACATGGCATCAGTATGAAAAATTGCCTTCACCTAACCTCTCCCTACACATCCCATCTCTATTCTTCCTACTTTCAGGAAAATTCTGGAAGAAATACTTTATATCCAGATACCCACCTCGTTTGATCAATGCAAACTACCTACCTCCAAACAACATGGCTTACGCACTGGCTGTAGCACAATGGCCAGGTCTCTCTCAAATGAAATACTATCTCATATTGATAAAGGCTGTCTCACAGGAACCATTTTTATCAACCTTACTATAGCCTTTGATTTGGTAGACCATTCTCTACTCTTGAACCACATGCTTCACAATGATGTAAGCTTTGATGTTTCTCTCTGGTTTTAAGACTTCCTTTCCAACTGTCATTTCAGAGTCAAAATCAGTTCCACTTTATTCCCTGAAGACCCTTTAATGAAATTAATTTCCCAAGACTCTATCTTGGCATCCCTTCTTTTCTTAGTCTTTATAAACAAATTTGCGTATGACTACCAGACCTTCTCTTGATCTTATGTGTTAATGACATGGTTTCACTCCAATCTGTAACCTCTCCCTCACTCATTCAAACCAATCTTCATCAAAATCTCCACACATTTTCTAACTAGATTCTTTGTCGTAAGCTACTACTAAATGTCACTGAAACCAAAGCCATTGTTCACTGTCAGGTAGAGACTTAACTTATCCATAAGTACTCTACCTCATGACTCCAATACTGAGATTCTCATCTCTAAACTTGAACTTAACAAAGCTAAATCAGTCTATATCATCTGCATGTATCTGCCCCCTGGAAATAACATAGCCACCTTGGAAAATATGTTCTGTTGGCTATCCCAACACCTGCCTCAAGAAACCATAATCCTAGGTGACATAAATTTAGACTGGAATTCCTATAGTAGTAGCCTTCCTACCACACACATAAACCTATATGGTTTCTCTCAAACCATTACCTCCCCCACCAGAATAAATAAAGCTAACAAAAAAGCAAACGTATTAGACTGGATTCTCACAAACAATCATACTCTCCACTATGATTCTGGAACTCTCCCTGACGATATCAGTGATCATTCACTTACCTACATCATCAGATATAAAGCTAACACCCCCTCCCCAACCTCCATTAGACATATTAGATCCAAAAAGAAATTTAACCCTGATCTATTCCAAATGGAACTAAGAGCATGCAATTGGGCTCCCTTAAAACAACTGCCTCTAGATGAAATCGTTAATTTCTTTAATTCTACCTTTCTTGCCATTCTTAACCATCATGCTCCTTCCAGACCTATCAGAATTAAGACCAAGTCTGCTCCATGGCTTTCTAACCAAAAGAAACACAAAATTCACATCAGAAATAAATATTGGGCCAAACGGAGAATGACAAAAATCACTGCTGACCAACTAACCTTTAGACAGCTAAGAAATGACACTAAAAAGGCCATATTTTCTGACAAACAAAAATACTTCGTACAATATCAACAACCTAATTACATCAACCCACAGAAATTCTGGGCCAGCATTAAGCAATTACTCCACCCAAGTCAATCCACAACACCAAACCCTCAAAATACAGACCAGAAAAATCCCATCTCTATAGCTAATACCTTCAATACCTTCTTTACAGATGCCATCCAAACACTAGCTATTCAGTTATCATCAAATACCTTCACATTACCCTCACACTCCTCAACCCCACCCCCCTTTCATCTCAAACCTGTCTTAACCACATTTATTCAAACCCCTTTGAAGAAACTGAAACCATGCTCTCCTTCTGCAGACCTACTGCCTTCTGAATATCTACAACTATCATCCAATGCCATAACCTATCCTATTTCCATACTGGTCAACAGGACTATTATTGGGGGTTACATCCCCACCTTATGGAAAATCTCCCATATTATCCCCCTACATAAAGGTGGACAGTCCACAGAAATATCTAACTATTGCCCCATTGCCCTACTTTCTCCCCTAGCTAAAATCATGGAGAAATGTATCCATAAAGAACTTCTTCACCATTTAATCAAAAACAATTTACTTTCCAACTGTTAACATGGTTTCAGACCCTCACACAGCACTACCACTGCCCTCCTGTCCTTTACTGACTACATTAACAAACAACGAAACCTGAATAATCTTTCTTCTGCTCTATTTATTGACCTGTCTAAAGCATTTGACATGGTAAACCACTAGATTCTCATAAATATCCTAAAATCTCTGTCATTAGACCCACTTTCCATAAAATGGTTCCGATCCTACCTTGACAAACGTCAACAAGCAGTACTTTGGCATAATACTATATCCTCCCATTTACCTATTACCTTAGGTGTCCCTCAGGGTTGCATACTTGGACCCCTTCTTTTTTCCATATTTATTAATGACCTTCCTCTAGCTATCCCACAAGCCACATGTATACAATATGCTGATGACTCCACACTATTATGTTTAGCTACATCCTCCCATGACCTTCATGCTCTCACCCAAAAAGTATTTAACACAGTTGAACAATGGTTCACTCAGCATTGCCTTCTTTTGAACCCAAAGAAAACCAAACTCCTCCTCTTCACTCCTACTCTGAAGTCCTCTCCTCTTCAATTCTCAGTGACATCTATCAATGATACTATAATATCTTCTGACTATACCACCAAACTACTAGGTGTCACCATCGACAATAATCTGAACTTCGACATCCACATCAATAATACCATAAAGACTGTCAATAAAAAAATTGGCAGTCTCTATAGGGTTAAACCATTCCTTTCCCCTACTGCTAAAACTACTATTGCCCACACCCATTTGATCTCTACACTCCTTTATGCCTCTCCCATCTTTACTAATCTCTCCAAGAAAAACCTCAGTAAATTGGAAATGACCTATAATAACATTGCATGATTTGCTACAGGCAACCCATTCCGAACCCATCATTGTATAAACTTAAAACAGCTAGGATGGTTAGAACTACAACAACAGATTAAATTTCACCAACTAACCATTGTCCACAACATCCTATACAAACCTTCTAATACTCAAGTTTATCTACCCTCATCACCCCCTATAAAAACCTAAAGTCCTTACGATCATCTCACAAACTTCTTATCCACACCTCAAAACCTAATAACAGAGCTGGGGATTCTCTCTTCTCTAATACAGTAGGTAAATCCTGGAATATTCTCCCGAATGACATCACCTCACTCACCTCTCTATCTCTATTTAAAAACAGAATTAAATTTCTCCTCAAAAAAAAAACTGGCTATGCCCCTGCTCCAGACCAGACTAGTCATCTACCTCTACTAACTTGACTTACCTATCCACTCCCTACTATCCTCTACTACATTTTCCCACCTTATTATATTTTTCTGTTCTACCTTTTTTCACTGTATCTTTTCTTAATCAAATCCTTTGCTACAATACTACACATCAAACTCCCCTTTTTTCACTTTTGACTTAACCTATACTATGTCACCATACTTAAAAATAGCACTATATTATACTGCAGGTCCTCAGTGTTAGATCCTGCCTAACCTTTCTGCTGTAATTCACATGTTGCAAGTACTGATGATTTTCTTTTTTTTCCCTTTTTTTACTATGATTATTTCCTTTTATCTACCTCTGACTTAACCTGCATTGCTGTCTAAGTTCTTTCAATTTGCACTGTTTGTGACTTTTTACCTCAGTGTTACATCCTGTTACAACCTCTATGCTGAAATACACATTACCATTGCTGATGCATTTTTTCCATACCAGGAAAATTGCTATTTTTACTAGAATATTAGATTTTATTTCTTATTTTTTATTTGTTTGTACTTGTATTATTGTATTTGGACCATGTCTTGGAGCTTATCTCCCCAGGCCTCTACTGAAAATGGACATATATCCAGTTAGACTAGCCCGGTCAACAAATGTAAAATAAAAATAAATAAATAAATAAAATAAGCCCCTGGTAAATTTTTGGCTTAAACAATGAAACAACTTCTTATTTCAAGTACAGAATAGTTATTCAAGACCAGTGAGTTAATAAATATAGTGGTAGGTCTTTAAGTTTTGTGTGTGTGTGTGTGTGTGTGTGTGTGTGTGTGTGTGTGTGTGTGTGGGGGCAATAGTGTGAATCAAACATTAATCTCAAGATACTACTGAATAACATGTCTTAAAAATAACAAAAAAATGTTCATATAGAAGTTGGAAGTGTTTAGGGAAATGCTAGCTGTTTTTTGTTTGAACTTTTATTTTCATTCTATTTTTATCTCCCACAATAGTTCCAAAGGTTTCCCCAAATCCACTATGATTGCCCCACTCTGTTCATCCCATCCATGTTCTGCACCCAATTTCCCATTCACTTTATTGGGGGTACCACCCCTAGTGGTTAAAGATAATGAAACTGAAGAGGCCATCATAGTGGCTGGCAGCTGCTAAGAGGTATTTTGTTACTCTTAAACTAGTTTCCTTTGATCATTACCTAAGTGTGATTTTTTTGCTAGTGGCTTACCACACATAAACTTCCATATGCATGCTGCCATGGAAAATCACCACCCCTCCACCTTAGACAGGTTTCATAATTCTTATATTAGTGTTGTTAATTAAACTGTTTAATAACTCTCCTTCTTCCTGGGTTAAATACAGTTTTGGTTGGCAAAAAACTTTTATTTGCACTCATTTTGTAAATATGTTGCTCACATGGTCTTTTGAACATCTGAATGATAGGAAGAGGTGTACCCATAAAAGTACTCTTTTTGTTAATTTTTATTGGTGCAACTATTAACTGCTTCAGAACAAAATTGAAGAGCTAAGTTCAGTTTCCTTATAAAAGGTTTTAACTCACATATGGCATCCACAGATTCAAAATGGCAGGTAGGAACAAAGTGAAACCCTTTTTCAAAAAGTAAAAAATGGTGTTTATCTAATATTATACTACTGTAATTAAAAATATTAAATTAATGGAAAGTATGGGTAATACCACCATCACTAGCTAGTACATTTTCCTGTAGAATTTTTTCGTTTCCTGTTTCTATTTTTGTTGGTGAAATTCCCTACCTCCACATACCCTTATAAGGCTAGCCAAGTTCCACGATCAGCACCTATTGCTCGTGTTCAAGAGGGACACAGGTGGAACCCCCGAGATGAATTTACGGTTGCCCATCCAATCGTCCAGATTGTGTTTGAAGAGGGTAAAGAGGTGCTCTGTTTGATATGAAGTGGGAGTCTGTTTCAAAGGTATGGTAACCTCTGGGAAACAAATCTGTCCCTCCAGTAGGTTCTATTAATGTCACATACCAGGTTAAGGTCTTTAGAGTGAGTAACCTGTGTACCATTTGACTTGTGGATATGCAGCATTTCCAATAAAGCAGGGTCAGAGATTGCCTTATATGCAAAGCAGAGATTGCCTCTGAGTAGTCTGTATGAAACAGAATAAAGTGAAAGTGATTTCAGATGATCCATATAGGACAGATGCTGAAGACCTTGATTTTTCCTTGTGAGGAAACTTTGTGGTCTCTCCAGTTGCTGCAGGTTCTTGGAAAGGTATATACCAAAAGGGGCTTTGTACTCAATTATTGGCCTTTTGAGGGAAGAGTACAGGGAGGTTATAACTTCTTTTTTTAGAGGCAATGTCCTTACTTATGAGATGAGTAATGCAGAATGCCCTTCTTACCATTGTGGAGACAAGGTGATCAAAGGTAAGGCTGCTGCCAACCTGTGTACCCAGGTCTCTCCCCACTGAGTGCGTACTTAGGGTGTTGCTGTTGATGTGGCAGTTAGCAGGAACA
Organism: Protopterus annectens; assembly: GCF_019279795.1. Taxonomy (NCBI): domain Eukaryota; kingdom Metazoa; phylum Chordata; order Ceratodontiformes; family Protopteridae; genus Protopterus; species Protopterus annectens. The sequence continues at coordinate 1,373,515,122 of NC_056725.1, read as the reverse complement.
TCACTCTCACCAAAAGGGATGATAATACATTTATTTGTATTGAGTTTAAGGCCATGACGTTGGCACCAATCATTTGTTTGTGTAAGACCCTCTTGTAGGATGTTGACATTATTTGGAAATTCTTTGACCGCTCCCAGTTTGTCATCATCAGCAAACTTTGTCAGCCACAGACATTTAGTTTTTGCTCATAATTTAGAGAAAAAGATTCCAAACAGTAGAGATCCCAGGACTGATCCCTGTGGAACACCGCTGGTCACAGGTATACTACTGGAGGTGGATTCCCCTATTTTGACTATATGTGTTCTATCAGTGAGCCAGTTAGTGACCCATCTAATGATATAAGGGTTGATACCTAGCTGAGTGAGATTGTCAATGATGCCTGAGTGGAGGGTAGTTTCAAAAGCCTTGTCTAAGTCTAGGTAGGTTGTATGCACAGATTTCACCTCATCCAGGGCATAGGTGACTGTCTTGAAGAAGTTCACAAGGTTTAACAGGCATGATCTCCCTTTGACAAATCCAAACTGATCAAGTTTGGGTCAGTTGGGTTAGGGTCAAGTGTTTGGAAATTACCTATATCTTTGTTGATAAGGTCCATGATGATTTACTCCATGGCTTTGCAGATAAGGCTAGTCAGGCTAATAGGTCTATAGTTCCCGGGGTCAATGGAAGCACTATCTTTGTGCAAGGGAATAACGGTGGACATTTTCCATTCATCTGGGATGAAGCTGGTGCTTAGACTATGACTGAAAAGAGTAAAATGGTGTTGCTAATTCTTGTCGGGCCCTGTGATGCCCCAGCACTGGCCCAGAAATAAAGGAGCTTCAGTACTCATCACTGGCAACAGTGGGGGATGTACACACTTGGAGGATGACAAGTACACACACAGTAAAGTGCAATTTCCCTTAAGAGCACACAGAGACCACAGTCAGTCAGGGCCTGGTTTACCCTCTTTCTCCAGATCCCCAATAAGACTCCCCACTGGCATAGCTATAGAGTTGAGATCTCAGCTGAGTGGCCAAGCCAAGACCACCAGCACCCTCTCTGTCCAACCAGTGCTTCATGTCCCTGCCCATATAGCTGAAATGCACACTCTTTGTGATTTGATTTATATACACAAACACCTGAGAAAGGCTGGCACAGGTTTACTATCTATGCCCCCTTTTGCCCAAACTATAAGGTAGTTTGGATCGCCACCAGCCACTCCTTATCAGCAACCCTTAACAAAGGGTGTTCAATTTTACTTTGTAATGTTACTATTAATACAAATGGTAGTTTGACCAAGAGCAAGGCTATTAGGAGTGGCCTGCACAGTGTCACCAAATAGATATGCAAGTACTCTCAGAAGTTAAATATCTCTAGACAGACCAGCCACAATTGAAAAGTTTAAATATATTTAATAATAAACAATAAAATAACAAGAAAAATACTCAGTAAACAATCACAGTTACTTCAGAGTTCAAAATCACAGGAAATATTTAAAACAACATTGCAGGACAGTCTCAAATAAATAAAGAAAACATCTAAGCTATACTTCACTATATTACTAACTGTATCTAAGAGAAATTACTGTGTCCTAGACTTAGTTACTCATATCAAGGCAAGAGAGCTGCGGTGAGTGGGTTTTCCAGCTGATGTTGTCAGGTCAAAGACAAAATATAAAATGCACTATCTCTCTCAGAGAGTTCTTAAATTAATGTTTCAAATACTGCTGCTGGGATACTTGCAGCATGACATCACTTCTTGTCATGTGACTATCTCAGGTGAAAACTCTCACTGCAGCTGGTAGCATTTAGCATCTCTCTGTGAAAATACATAAACAAGGACTTCTCTTAGATCTAAGGCAAATGGTAGAAGTTATAAAATAATTTACATTCCTCCACATTTAAAGACAATACAAAAAATTTCTAGTTCTAGACATTATGTCTCCTGTTGCACTGAAACCATCTTTTATGGCTCAGTTATAAAATAATTTAATTTCAACTATTTTTCTGAAATTTTACAAGTTAAGCTTCTATGTGACAGTTCCCCACTGTTAACACATATACATTTACACAGTTACAATAGTTTATATAAATTTCTGTTGCTTTCCAGTAGGGTACACTGTGGATACATCTTTAGCTGAGTACTCTACAACATATCTGTTCAGCACCCATCTTTACAAACCATCTTATATATGACATATAGTTCTAATACATTTGTAACACAAGCATATGAATCATGTTGATATTCACAAATGACACATAACCATTTACAAAATTCCAGTCAGCTGTGCTGGCAGTATCTCCCTCTGTCACACGTCTATATAAATCATATTAATATTCACAAATGACATACAATTATTTACAAAATTTCCCTTTGTGACAGGCCCATGTAGGATGCAGCCTGGGATGTTATCAGGTCCCATAGATGCTGTATTTTTAGCCTTAAAGAGGGAGTTTATGACCTGCTCTTTAGAGATACAAGGTAGGGGCAGTTTGTAGGGATGTCATGGGGTACATGTGGTGGGGACAGGGGAGTGAAGTTTTCACAGAACCTGTTGGCCAACAAGTTAGCTATGTCCACAGGTTCAGTATATGTGGAATCATTAACTACCAGTTCGGCACAAATCTGGGCTTTTCTTTTTAGGTTATGGATGTAACTAAAGAACGCCTTATGGCTGTCCTTAGTTGAGGAAGCTAGTATTGCTCACTTTGCAGGTAGGTCCAATTTTCTCCTAATTCCCTCTGTTCTGCTAATCTCTTAGAACGTCATATGGGGGAACTTTAAAAGATATTCAGTATTAAAATCAGGTTTGTTACCATTTGTATCCTTTTCTCGCTTTTAATAATGTCCTGAATGTGGTGTTGATTCAGGGGTTTATGGAGGCAAAAATCTGTTCAGAGTTCATACCCGAGTTCCTAAGAATATATGCTTTGTTTTGCTGGTATTGACTTATGTTTCTTTTTATTTTTATTTATTTATTTATTTTTATTTTTCCTTCAAATAGTAGATTGGACTTGTCTATCAATGTATCTAAAAATGTTATCATGTCTACCCTGAAAATTATCAGACAATAATTCATTAGTAATACATTCATTTAACTGGTTAACCTCCTCCAGTACATTAGAAATAATGGAGTTGTTTCTTCTAATTAACAGCTCCATTAAATTGAAACCATGCTTGTCAAATAATTTAATAAAATCATTATAAAATACATCACTTACTCCCATCCCATTTGGGAATTTATAAGTTTTCAACCCCTGTGGTATAAGTTTAAGATTCAAGCATTTTTATAAATAATTATTGTCCAACTGTAGCATTTTAACTTTTAAAAGTTTTTTTTCAAAGCCTTTTATCATAATTCCAAGTTCAAGAATATCTCATCATTGTTGCCAGAATGCAGATTGAATAGTTGGTTGGGAGAAAAATAATGTATCTCAGCTAACCAATTAGTAAAATCAAATGTCTGCCAATTTAGCCATAATGGGTAATCATTTGAGACAGTACCTGTTTCCCTAGAATTCTTAGGGGGGTAGAGGATCAAGGTTGCATCTGGTATCCAGTAAAGTGCCATTACCCCATGGACCGTTGAGCTAATTTTGTACGATGACAGTTTCTAACCTGGAACTAGGTCCTGGTAATCTAGTCAAGTGAATAAAATCTTTCCTTGAGGCAGGGTGAAGTAGATGAAACAATTGAGAAGCCTGATCTGAAACAACCAAGGATGGTGGAGTGAAAAGTTCAATAAGACATATAAGTTTGCCTTTCAACATGCTGACATCACAGGCCAAGGTTTCCATAGTAATCTCTTCTAAAAGTGGTTGAGAAGCCTGTGAGCCTTCCATAATCCAAATAGGTCATTCCTGTGATCCATGGCCACCAAAAAAAAAACCTTAAATAAATGTAAGAACCATGTCGTGCACACTTTTAAATGAAAAACTCATAACCTTACCTGTACTAAATTACCAAAAATATCAAACATCCATGAGTGCAAAGGTGTTGTGAAAAATGAAGAGGTGAGAAAAGCATCTGCAGAAGAAGTGTCATTCACTGATAACATTCATCTGGGATATCAAGTGTGGATGATACACTATAGAATGGACTGTGGTTAAATGTCATCCAAAGCAGTTTCGGTGAAGAAAGATAAATGCTCCTTCCAAAAGCCTTGTAGGGAAAAAATTATCTGGACACAGAAGCCATAGAATAAAGAAGCATCACATGTCAAAAGGTGCACAAATATCTTTCTTTGTGATCAGTGTGCAGGAGTACAGTATCTTCCTAACATGAAATAGTGTCAGGAGTAGAAAACTGGCAGAGAATGTTTATGGGGAGAGGGAGTTGTGGGAGCCAACAGTCATAAAAGTAAATAATTTTAAACTGAAACAGTGTTAGAGACTTATGACAATATCATAGTGGAAGTGATAGCAGTGTGACATGAAGACAGCCCGAATTACACATTAACTAGTAAAGCATCACCACAGACTGACTGAGAGTGTTTAGATACAAGGCAGTCTGGCATCTTAAACTTTTAAGATGATCTAGTAGGACAATTATAGTTTTCTGATTGTAAGATTGTGCCTATTGCATTAAACCACATGTGATTAAACTATTCAGGAATGTCATTGGACAGCATAGTGGTGAAGCGGTAGCATTGTTGCCTCACAGCAAGAGGTTCTCTGGTTCGATTCTCAGCTGAGGTGCCTTCTGTGTGGAGTCTGTATGTCCTCCCTGCGTTCGTGTGGGTTTCCTCTGGGTGCTCCAGTTTCCTCCCACGTTACAAAGACATACATCTGGAGCATTTATCCCCTGGGACTCTGCTGAAAATTGGCTTGGTTCCAAGTCAGACTTTCCCAGTTAACAAATGATAAATAATTAAGGCATTCTTGACAATAGTATATTACTTATTCCATATATATATAGCCAATTCTCAGAAACTGGGCTAGCCTTTGATGTGTAAGTCAGACATAGTGAAAAACCTACAAAGTAAATAAAATTAAAGAAGCCAATGCACCACGTCTCCTCAGCTACAAACCACAAACTTGAACAGTACAAAACAATTAATACTTTAATGATAAAACAAACAATGTTAGCACTTTCGTTTAAATCTCTGTTAAACTTCCTCAGACATTTAAAATGTGTTACATCACTTCCTTTTATATCGCCACTTTGTTTTCCATTAGACTATCATTACTATAAATTAACATAAATTAATATATATATATATATATATATATATATATATATATATATATATATATAAAAACATAAATAATCACATTGAGTTTTCTAACTAATTCACATCAACCCAACATGTGGATTTAGAGGAAGTTTAACAGAGATTTAAACAAAAGCGCCAACATTGTTTGTTTTATTATTAAAGTATTAATTGTTTTGTACCATTCAAGTTCTTGGTTTGTCACTGAGGAGATGTGGTGCATTGGCTTCCTTAATTTTATATAGTGAAAAACCTGACAACATGACATTGTTGTCATAACAATGAATCACGATCCTCATACAGCAGTTATAATAAAGTATCATTCATATGGGATATTAAGTGTGGATGATACACTATAGGATGTCATTTGCACTGGTGATTAACAGATCCCACTTTGTGCAGTTTCTGGATTTTGGATTACCATTTAAGTATCTGAAGTTGTCAGATGTTACAAATTAATGTTCTATGGATTCTTGAATAACTGTGCATGCCATGCAGAAGTTGATCCTGACTTCACCTAAGAAATGGGTGCTTGCTGATATCTTGATATACAAAATGCCTCTGGTCTTACTCTTTTAGAAACCACTGCAGCAAGTTTCTAAATAAGTTCTGTTTTTTTTTTTTCTAATTTTTTTTTCATGCATTTAATTTGTGTATTTTTATTAATTCTTAGGTGGTTATGGTTTCCAGCCTGCTTCCATAGCTAACTCCTCCTGGCATTTTAATATTTCTAACAGTATTTCCAACAAACATTGTAACATGAACTTGTTAATGCAGTTTGATTACTTTTATATAAATGTAAATTTGCCTATGTCGCAGGTGATAATTCCATAGAGGTATGTAAAAAACATTATGTAATAAGGTACCAGAAGAAAGTATGTGTGATTTATCAGTCAAAACAGTAGCAGGTATGTGTTCCTGCACACATTTTAAAATGCCAAATATTCTTTAAAACACAATATAATGATAATGTAATAAAGTACAATATTTATTTATTTATTTATTTCGGTTTGATTACCGGGGGAGTCCACTGGGCCAGAAAGTGCCCATTTTCAGTGGAGGCCCAGGGAGAAAAGCTCCATAAGCAATATGATACAATAAAGGTTACATAATGTTGAAGGTAAAGTTACAATTATAAAATTCATACAGTAAGAAAAGTAAATGCATAAAAATATACTTTTAAAACACAGTTAAAGATAGTAGAGAACATAATTTACAGGAGTTTTCATTCAGGGCAGCAGGATTCAACTGTCTATACTACAAGGCTCTGAGGTTACATGTTATTTACAATATTTGCATACTTGGAGTCAAGAGAGACATTTCTCAAACAGAGAGTGTAGCTTAGGTTTGTTTTAGGAGAATAGAAAAATATTTGTTTGAGGGAGCATGGAGAAAGGAGTATAGAGAGCTCAAAGGAAAAAATTTCCTAGAATTTATGTAGGGTGAGAGCAGGAACATTTCCATTTAGAAGACAGGTAAGAGAAAAGTTTGGACTTGAAGGAGTCAGAGTTTGGTATGGTCCTAAGTAAAGGAGGTAGGGAGTTCCATTTTTTGCCTAGAGAGAAAGAGAGAAGGAGCTGGCCTGCAGGACGTTTGGGTTTGTGGATAGAGATTAAATTTTGGTGTTCAGATCTCAGAGATCTATTTGGGATGTATGGGGGAAGGATGTTTGTTAAGGCTGGGCATTTATCTGGGGAGAATATTAATTTGTGAGCGGAAGTTAGTTGGAGATAATCTAGGTGGTTAGAGAGTTCTAGCCAGTTTAGAGATTGTAGGGAAAGGCAGTGGTGAGTAGAGTTTTTAGATTTAGTTGCAAATTTAGAGATCTTATTATAGCAAGTTTCAAGTTTGGATGTGTTAGAGGAAGACAGGTTAGTTAGTAGAGGGGCTCCATATAGTAAAGAAGGTAGAAGGTAGGTAGTTGCTAAGGTGTGCCTGGAGGAATTGGAGAGAAAGCGGTGATTCCTATAAAGCATACCTAACTTTTGGTGGGTTTTCTTTATGTTTTGTTGTATGTGGATATCGAATTTAAGGTGTTCATCTATTGTAATGCCGAGGAGTTTTGCAGAAGGGACCACTTCTATAGCAGAGTTGGTTTGGCTTAGGACTTTGAAGGCATTTTTGTCAAAAGAGAAAGCCCTGGAGGGGGGGGGGGAGTATTTTAGATTTATTGGAGTTGAGAGAGAGATGGTTTTGGTGCATCCAGTTCTCAGTAGTAGAAAAAGCTATTTGTGCTTTAGTTAGAAGTTCAGGAAGGTTAGAGGTGGTGCAGACTAAGGTGGAGTCATCAGTGTATTGGATAACTGTTGTGTCAGGAATGACAGAGTGAAGGTTATTTATAAAAATGTTGAAAAGCAAGGGACCAAGGATGGACCCTTGTGGAACGCCGGTGGGAGTTGGTAAGAAGGAGGAGGTAGAGTTCTTCCATCTGACAGCTTGAGATCTGTCAGATAGGTAACTGGAGAACCAGGAAAGGGTATCTTGGGAGAGATGAAGGTTAGACAGATGAAAGAGAAGGTGTTTGTGGGAGATGGTATCGAAAGCTTTAGAGAGATCTAGGAGTACTGTGGATACTAGTAGTCCAGAATATCGGGCTCGATTTACAGTTTCTAAGAAGGATAGTAAGGCAGTAATGGTGCTGTGGCCGGGGCGGAAACCGTGTTGGGTGGGTGTTAGGAGATGATTCTGAGTTAAGTAAGGCATGAGTTGGTGGTGGACACATTTTTCTAGAATTTTTGATATTGGTGAAAGTAGGGCAATGGGGTGGAAATTGGAGATATTGGTGTTTTTGCCTCCTTTGTGAAGAAGTAGAATGTAGGCTGAACGCCAAAGTTTGGGTACATAAGACTCTTTTAAGGATCTGTTAATTAGAATGGAGATTGGGAGATAAAGAATGACATGTGTGTTTTACTTATGCAGTAATACTCGGTGGAGGTGAAACTTACAGCAGATTTACTACTGACTGGTCAAGTTCGATCCTGAAGTCAAAGTCCAAGAAATCAAACTATTAGCTAGGAGCAAATAAATTAAAAATCATAATTTCCATCCCAGCTGATACTATTGGTATTATTGTTTTTTTATTAATATGAGTAAACTTTTATAATTAAAGAATGTATATTTAACAACAGTACGACTCAGATGCTGATGTGAACCGTTGTGGTGTAAGTGTTTGGAAATGCTAGATATTGATGGCACAACGGCGGGTGTTACTCATGATACAGGGTTGCTGAGCTGCAATCCTCACCATACTTCACATGGGCTGAGTTACCATTTATGGCAGGAAAAAAGGTGGCTCACTAATGTGGGCTGTTTTTAATGCAGCCCAACATTTTGGTATACCCTCCTCACCACAGAGAATTAGAGATTCAGGTGATAACCCCTTATTGTAAGTCTTTCTGCTGTTTTGGGGGATTAGATATGGCATGAATTTGGGGTTGCTTATGCTGCAACACAAAACAGCCAGCAACGACTTCCCATTGATGCAGGCTGTCTCAGGTGACTGTTTATCAGGAAGTATGACAAGCAAAAGTGAAAGGATGTTTGTTACTTTGGTGACATGTGAGTGAACTTGGACCGAGCAAGGTGCGCACACGTATGTGTGTAACAATATGCTTTTGTACTAATTAGGTTTTTAATAATTAAACAATATAATATTCTGCTGTGATTATGTGACAACTTTACTTGACTGACCAGCTGTTCTGTTAAATGGTACCACTACAAGCCAGCTTGTAGGACAGAATGCATTTTTTCATATTTTTACAGTTAATATTTTGTGCGGGAGAGACTGTGTGTGTGTGTGTGTGTGTGTGTGTGTGTGTGTGTGTGTGTGTGTGTGTGTGTGTGTGTGTGTCTGTGTGTGTGTGTGTTAGGACATTTGATTTGACTATACAGTTAACAAGTGAGAAGAGAGAGAAGAGAACTGAGTTTACTGCCAGTGAGAAGAGCTAATATTTCACCATTAAAAATAAAAACAAAATACAGAAAGAAATCTGGATAAATCACTTCTTTGTCTAGCACTTTGGGTCACTGCTTTCACTGGACTAAAGAAAGCAAATTCATGTAAAACACATGTTTAAATAGAACTGAATGTGACAACTAAACAGTTGCGTAATTAAATAAGTAATCAATAAAACCATTAAACACTTAAGAATTTCAATTAAGAAGTTTTAAGCCTAATTCATCATTGTCTTCTTTATGCAATGATTGATCAAAGCTTAATGCCTTTCTTATGTATAAACGTATTTTCTCCAGAACACCATGATGAACACACCAAATATGTGAAGCAAAACTATGATTCAAAATTTTTCTTTCCGTCCTTTAAATGTTCTTGAACTTTCACTTTAAACATTTTTCCCAACAAAAGTCAGTCCTTACAGAGAACATGCCCCACACACTACCATTCTGTGTAGCAGTTTTCATTTCATGGAAAATCTTTTAATTCAATAAACCAAGCATTAAAAGAACTACACAGCAGTGATCAACAATTACAGCTGAACCAATATTTGCAAAACTAAAAGCATAGTTTAACATTCCAGTTTCAAAATATGGAGAAAAAAACGTTACTGGAAGAACCTCACTTAACTCCTTTACATTGATGGATTGTGGCTTACCCCCCACCCCCACTGTTAAATAATAACTTCATAACTTCAAGGCACTGTCTCAGAAACTGGTTCAGTGTAGTATGGTTGAGAACTTAAATCACTTCACTGACACAGTGTATGTACCAAACATAACTTGCATACAGAAAGTCTTTGAATAATTCACATTTCAGACCTTCTTCAGTAAAGTGTCTACTGTACAATTATAGTCAAGGATCGTACACAAACACACACACACACACACACACACACACACACACACACACACACACACACACACACACACACACACACACACACACACAAGGACAGCTTAAGGCAGCTTATATAATTGATTCTGATAGATGCAAAAAGCATAGAAATATATAACCGAAGCATTTCCTTCAAATGAAAACACCTAAAAGCATATAAAAATAATGCCTCTTTCCCCACATACAAAGCACCATTTCCTTTTTAACTTCTGAAAGTGTTGTTTCTTACAGAAACAGAATGTTTCTTACGTTTTTTGAGTTTTAGATTCATGAGCTACCATTTCCAAAAATAGGTGTTACTGGCACAAGTTTTGAACTTACTATGCTTTAAATTATCCTTCCTGAACAAATCACTGACTATTGCAGATGTTGGTTAGGGCACTAGGGAGAATTATTCATCTTTTTAGACTATGTCTGGGGTTCTTTTTAGTGATACCAGTAAAGATAATGCCAGGGAATGAGAAGCAATTGCTTACCCAAAGGAAAACAGTAAGTACACTACAGCAAGGATGGCTGGTCAAGAACCTTGTTCTCTATCTAATCAAATGCCACAAAACACACACACACACACACACACACACACACACACACACACACACACACACATACACATACACATGCACACACACACACACACACACACACACACACACATGCACATACAGACTCATGCACTCACCCAAACTACTGATGTTATAGAATAAAAAATACATAGTCCTATAGGTTGTCTTGCAATGGCACTGTTAAACAGAGCAACTAGTCAATCAAGTGAAGCTGTCAAGCAATTCCAGTAAACAGGATATTATTTAGTGAAAAATGTTTAATTAAAAAAAGTTTAATTTCTGAGTCTGTGCAAATGTGATTCATTGGATAGTTAATATATCTAAAAAGCTGTTTGATAAAAGCCATACTGTTGAAGTTGGTGTTATTTTCTCGAGACAGAAAAATGTCACTAGTGGCGTCCCACAAGGATCTGTTCTGGGCTCCCTCCTCTTTGCATATACATCTCTAATGTGAAAGCTGATATCAAGGGACAATGACTAACCATATTTGCTGATTATTGCAAACCAGAAACCATTATCCTGTCCAAGGCAAAGAACATGGCCTCTCTAAGATAGGATGACATCCCAGGCTGTCTTCTAAACAGGCGAAGACATGAACTAGCATCACCACTAAGTACCACTTTCAATCATAGCCTAACTACAGGGTTTGTTCCTGCGGAATGGAGAACAGCTACCGTTATTCCCCTCTACAAAGGTGGCCTAGCAACAGACCCAGGGAATTACAGACTCATAAGCCTGACAAGCCTCATCTGTAAGGCCATGGAATATATCATTATGGACTTCATAAATAAAGGCATAGGTGTCCTTCACACCCTGAACCCTACCCAATTCAGCTTCATGAAGGGCAGATCCTGCCTGCTAAATTTGATGAATTTCTTTGAAAGTGTGACCAAGGCCATTGATGATGGCAAATCTGTGCACATAGCATACCTCAACTTGGCAAAGGCCTTCGACACAATCCCACAGTCAGGCATTATTGATAAACTTAGCAAACTGAATGTAAACCTCTTCATTGTAAGATGGGTTGCCAACTGGCTCACAAACCGGACACACACTATCAAAGTGGGTGACTCCACATCAACCAGTAGACCTGTCACCAGCAGGGTGCCACAAGAGTCAGTGCTTCTCAGAAGTTCAGGTCAGAACTAAAGGGTTGTGGCTGACCAACTTTGCAGATGACTACAAACTAGGTGCAATCACTGAATCCCCAAATGATGTCAGTATACTCCAGGATAGTCTCACACAGACCAGCAACTGGTGCATTAGTCACAGTCTCAAACTGAATGCAAAGAAATGCATCATCATTCCCTTCGGCACAAACAATGTTCCTTCACACTATCAAATCAATAACAATACCCTAAGTACCCATGAAGTGGTAAGGGACCTGGGATCACAGGTTGACCGCTACCTTAACTTTGACCACCACATGTCTACCATTATAAGGAAGGCTTTCCACATAGCTCACTTGATTAGTAAAGGCATCAACTCAAGAGCAAAAGAAGTTATACATTCCCTATACTCTGTACTTATCTGGCCCATAATTGAGTATAACATGCCATTCGGTATGTACCATACTAAGCATCTACAGCAATTAGAGAGACCACAGAGGTTTCTAACAAAGAAGATCAAGGGCCTCCAGCATGTGCCTTACACAGACTGACTAAAATCCCTGTTACTATACTTAGTATCATACTCACTTCTTAGGGGAGACTTATGCCTGGCCTACAAAACAACCCAAGACCCAAACCTAATGAACTTACTACATATCCGTAAATCAAATGGGTCTAGGCTAGGGCTACCCATTCCAAGGACTTGAATATGGCCTGCAACTTAAATAGGGCATGCTGGAGGGACAGATTTATCTCCCAGTGACTGCCACGTCTTTGGAACAGTCTACCAATTCATGTGAAATAGATCACCTCTATGACACTGTTCAAGAGGAATCTGCATGAGTGGATGGGGCACCATAAATTCTTACCAGGGATAGCTCCCGCAACCCTCCTGGACATGGGCAGTCATCATTAAATGCAATCTTGGGTATTGACTAGTACCTCTACGGTATTACATTGGGTTGAAACAGCTAGGCTTAAAATGACCTCCGGGTCAATGGCCTAGTAATCTCCTATGATCCTGTGATCCATTGATCCAATGTGATATCCACATTTTCCACAAGAGGTTGGGCAAAACAAATGTGTTAATTAAAGCCTTACCATTAATGCCATGAAATACAGTATAGGTTCCTTCGGCAACAAGTATTTAATATATTTAAATAATATAAAATAACCTAAACAAAATCAAAATATGTCATTGTCAAATAACAAATACTGATTGTAAGATATACTAAATTAGATCAGTTATGTGCTTAATTAATAATTCATGCCTGTAAATCCAGTTTAAGGTAAATTAACTCTACTTACTCAAAGACTAAGTCAATGTTACTTGCTGAATCATTAATATTGTTTCTTTTTTCTCTCGAATGTAAATTGTAAATTTAAAGTGGTTGCAGTCTCCACTTTGACCTCTATGCCTTATACTACATATTGCATGTATTCTATGTAGTTTACTTTGGCATACTTTGCATTTTCCCCTAAAGGTTTGCTTTGTATTTATGATTGTTTGTGTGTTTAATCATGCATTCATTATAAAAAAATGTATTTGTACTATATTCTAATTATTTGTATTTTACCTTTACTCACAGGCTGAGGCTAAAATATGTCTTTTAGGATCATTCCTCTTCTCAGTACACAAACAAACAAATACATCAAAAGATAATTACTGACAGCATACCTAAAAGTACTAGAATGAATATACAACAAAAGTATTTATGCATGCTTCCAATTATTAAACGCTTCTTAAGTAATTTTAAATGAATTTATATTGTTTCTAAGGTGCCTATAAAGATTAAGAAACAATGGGGACTCTGATTTATAAAAGAATGTCAATGGCCTATTTCTCTTTAGAAATAATAATTTTCATTTAATGAGGCAGCCACAAGACAGTACAGAAAGTCCACATTCTGTAATATTATTTGACTAGGAGGTTTTTCAGTATTTTATTTACAGAGAATACTGTATCACAAGTTGACAGGTATAGTAAGGACCTGTTAAAAGTCATAATTTTGGCTCTTCTTGGTGGGGGATATATATCTCATATTTCTAATGATGGATGTTTTTGGCTGTGTTGGGAACTGAGAAAGGGACCACATAACAGAACTGACAGAGGGTTCTTAAAGCACATCTGGTAAAAACTACCTTTGTGATAAAAGGGTGAGGAACCTTAGCTAGCTAGCCACTATTCTAGAATATATGAAGTGCCAGTTCTTTTTGCTGCCATAGCTGGTAGTTGGTAAGATAAAGAGTATAGTTGGCATTTACTTTTTGGTAGGCCATTCTGAAGAGAGCTTTTTTTCCCTGTGCACAATTTGGTCTTCCATGATTACGAATTCAGTCTGCATGCTGGTATTGAGGCAGTCATTTGTTGTTTCTCAGAAGTGGAGGATGGAAAAATTCAGCTTAATGGCATGTTCAGCATATTTTATCAGTTTAATACCACCTTCTTTTCCCCCAAAGATTTTTATTGTCATGTTTAGTAATAATAGAAATAATAATAGTAATAATAATAATTATTATTATTATACTGTAGATACAGAGCATATTTCAAAATAAGCAGTTCAATTATAACATATATTATTGGAAATAGGAATATTGTGTGCCTTTGCACTGTTTTTCTAACTGCAGTTTCAAGTTGGATTGACACATGGGATTACTGGGCAATACCAGGCATTCTTCAGTTTGTATGGGAGAATTGTTGATACATCAAGAAAAGGGAGAGAGAAGAAACTATTCATGACATGCTCAAGGACTGCTTTAATTTGTATGGTCTGACTGGAAATGACTGGAAAGTTCTAGCAAGCCAGCACAGGACGGTTTACATATGCCTGGCTATGTAAAGGTGACATCTGCCAAGAAATGGGGCACTCCCTTAGGACAATGCCTTATAACACTATTAGTTATTAGTTAGGTATGTCAGAGAAGGCTGTCTTTATTTATCTGTCTCTTAAAATTTCCTGTATTTCCTGCTTTTGGATTGAACCACAATGCAGTTTGGTAGTCTGCTCCGTTTGCTTTGCTTATATTTCTATCAACATCTGTGAAATAAAAGGCACTACTGCTGTATGTAGACTCTTCTGAACTCAAATAATGTGTATAATTGTCAACAATGGCAAGCCAGCCAAGTATACAGTGACATGCCTAGCAAGTTTAAATTAATAGAGGAATAACTGCACAAAGACAGAAAAATGAGAAAAAGATATGGTACAGTGGCACTTGAAACACAATTCAGACTGCGGATTTTATCTCTGTGATGGAGAGTTATCTGAAGGCAGCTAAAAGGATGCTTTTCATATTGTCAAAGGAAAATTTTAAAGATGGGACTTCTGGAATTCTTTCCTAACCAAACATACATAACAGTAAGCATACTTGGCACACAGGAGGTCATTTTAAACAGGATAAAATGGGCACTGGCTGTTATGGCAAATGTATTGCCAGGAACCTCTGTCATGCTGCAAGGCAGGAATATAAGAGAGAATGTATTGCAGTGATAATGAAATCAACATTACCTTATGGTAAGTATATTGGTATGAATCTCAAGGGATTTTAACTGTTGAAGTGCAAAACAGAAATATAAGAAAGAATTTACTGTAGTGATAATGAAGTAATTTGCAGTTGCTGCAACTCATATTAACTGCATGCCAAGCTTCGAAGGACATGAACTGCAGGTGCAGCCTGTCAGAGCTGATAAATCCACAGTTTGTACCAGCAAACAAAGAGTGTTGTGTCTTTCTACATTAGCCAGAATGTCATCCTGTTTGTACTATGTTCACATGCTTTCATAGCAGAATCATTAAAGTAAAACATAAAGTAAGTTAACTCCTAAAATGAACTGTGGCTATGAATCATCAGATTTTTACATGATGCCAGCTGACAGACCTGAAATAGAGTGTCTGCTTTATTTATTTATTTATTTATTTGACAAGTTAATTTCATTCCCTGCTTATAGAATCTCTTTCATAAAAGGCTGAGATCAGATGCATGGGCTGAATTGTAAAAGAATATACTCATATTACAGTTAATAAAATATGACACACTTTTTTTATAAAATGACATCTATTGTTTCTACGTAGAACCGTGTGATTGTATGTCACGTGACCTGCGAAACAGACTCACGATAGCTTTAGCCCATCTGAAGTGTTCAGTAACTACAAGATACTTGTTAATTTGCCCACTACCTTCTCATAAAACAAGTCCTTGATAACTGATGTGTTCACTGACAGCAGTAGAGTTCCAACATGTCTTCAGTCTGTGTCTACAAAACTCCAGAGATTTCTGATCTTCAAGGATACTCTGTGCCTAGCAAAAAGAAAATCCACTGTGGAGTCTGCACATAGACTGTTTTATATGTATTTCTTTTTTTTTTCAGTAATAATTCTTTATTATTTTTCACATTATTCATACAAAACATATGACATAGAAATAAACCAATGATTACCAAATAAAATTTCTAATAACATTCTAACAACATATATACATTATTTACATGAATGCTTCCATGCTTTTCCACAATTGTAAAAATAAAGATTATTTCCTCCAGGTATAGTATTTGTGATAATAAAGTTCCAGATATTATTGTATTATAAAATAGGTATAATAAAAGAATAGTTCAGACTTCAAGGTTTAAGCCAATATAATATTGAAAATTTGTTCCCAGATTTTCAAATTATGGGGGTTTTTGTTTTGGTTATTAATTACATATTTATGGGCTAAAATGTGTTTTATCGCTAAGGTCCTAAAGTTCTCCCATGAGGTTTGAGATGGAGTCAACCAGTTACCTATCTAGATCCCAAATAATCATACTCATCAATATTTTTTCTTTTATATGTGTTATTTCTTATTTTTGATTTAATGCAAAATAAGAAAACTCAGAGTGGGGAGGAGTAAATATGACAAAGGAAGCAAAGGTTTGTTTTCACAGGTTTTCAAAAACATTTGCAGATAGAAATGTATATAACCATTTGCAAATGTTTCAGCAGTAATACATAATGAATTCTGGATGTAATGATATGCTGTCTACTTTAGTTTCTCTGACAGGTTAATGGCCTTCAGATGTACTCATGGCAAGAAAGAACTGCATTAGTTATATATTATACTGTGAGCAACAGCATTTGAATATTTGAAGTTTATGCAGTAATTACTTTATCTTGCGTTATACATATAATACGATACATTAGTACAGATGTAACAGTATTGGTGGATTTCATAATCTTCAGGAGTTATAAATCCAAAATTGAAAAAAAGGTGTATATATTTTAGAGTTTATATTTTAATGGGGAAAATTTTACTAGCAGTTAGTCTGAAGGAGCAATTATCTAAAATGTTAGCAAATGGTTTCTTGCATTTTAGAGTGCAAGGTTTGAATCCTTCCACTTTCATTTCCTTACTGTGTAACTGTAAGCAAGTTATTTGACAGGCAGATATCTTGAGTTGATAGTGAAAAGGGACAACTGTGTCCAGTGAGTTTACTTGATCAATAAATGAAATTAATAGAATTTGCAAATTGCAGTACCGTGAAAGAGAATTTAAATGGTACTGAAAAATGTTTTGTTTTCAGTATTTATATATTTTTTGTGGCAGGGAATGCAATGAAAGAACATGTTTTTTGGGTACATCTAAATGCCCCAAATGTTCATAAAATTGACATTATTTTTGTAAGTATTTATTATATGTTCATTGAACTCAAAACTGACATTAAATGATACAGTAATACAGTGATGTATAATTCAGGTACTGCAATTGCTGACTCAGAAGACTGTCTTCTGGACAAGAGAGACATACAATGTCATTAGTTACAGTAATGCTGTAAACTAAGTTCAACAAACATTGACAATAACTATGCAAACGTAGATTCTGGGTAATATAGTGATACACAAAGTGATTAAGCCAGTAGTCTTAAATGTGACATGACAAGGCTAGCCTTTGAAAGTCTGCCTAAGTTTAAATACTGGGCTAGAAAATTCAGTAAAGCATCTCTTAGAATCCGTTCATTTGTCCAATTCAGGTATTAAATCTGGTCAGAAGAGATTGAAACAGACAAGAGTAAAGAGAGACATTTTGGCTATATTACTTTTTGGACACTAGCACTGACTGTGTCTATTTTTTCATATATATATATATATATATATATATATATATATATATATATATATATATATATATATCTCAAATAAATATAGACAACACAGATAAGAACACCAAAACATAACAGAAGAAGTTTAGAGCTTAGGAAGTTTACCTATAGAACTGACAAAAGTCCTATCTTCAAAATAAAATGACAATGTTCTTAACATCATGCAAACAGATATGAAAACTCAGGTAGAATGTTACTTTAAGTTATTTAAAAGCATTTTAAGATTAATTAAAACTATTTTCATGTCGCACCCAAGTCAGTTAGAATGGAGCTCGCATGGCTGCTGCAGGTGTGTGGATAGGATAGGGTACAGGATCTGCAGACTGGCCTGATCCCTAACACCTGACTCTAGCCTCCACCAGGAATGAACCTCCTTCCCTGATGGAGAAATGAATGAGTCATTTGGGTGTAGGAAGATGGGCCTTTGGGCTGATGCTACAGTCTACAGAAGAAAAAAATAATTTAATGTTGAGGAAGTAGAATTATTCCATTTCCTTTCAACAGCTAGCATTGTCCATATCAATGATTTTTGGTCTGATTTTACACATGAATGTATAACTGCATTAAAGAAATGTGAATTTCATCTGCTTGAAAGTTTTCTATCAACAGAGATTATACAAGGATTGAACACAATATAGTTATTCCTTAAATACCTCAAAATCATAAAAATATTGAGCCAGTCTACCTATACGTATAACTATATATCCAGCCTTTCATACATTTTTTATTAAACATTTCTACTTATTGTAGAAGGAGAGAAGAAAGCTCTGTAGATATAGTTCCATGTAAACAACTTCTATAACAAAGAAGAAATATTCCCTGTAGGAGATCTTAAAATTATGGCTTAGAATTAATATTAGGATAGGAACACTTCAAGAAGTCAAATGCTTTCTAAATATGCAGGCCAATTATTTTAGATTTTTTTTTTCTTAACATTACCCTGACTTATTATGGACACTTTTAACATTATCCTGAAACTGATTTCTAGTGAAAAAGACACAGTGGGCATGAATGTTAGTAATAAAGCTACACTAGTTTGTATGAATCAATTGAATATAAATTGCTTAATTCTGTTGGCATAAAAAGAGACAAATTTTGTGATTGGCATTCAAGATCAAATTTGGCTTATATGAAATACAAAAATGTTATTCTTATTTTGTTTTGAAATTGAGACTGCAACTGAACATTTCCAAGATTACTAGATGTCTTTATTTTTATTAATATCATTAAACAGTCTAAGATATCTAGAACCTTAAATGTGAGTAGTTTATAGAGCTCAGGAAGAATATCACCAAAACTCAGAGCTTTTAAGTCTTTTAACTATTTAATTTGATTTTTAATCTCAATTAGATTTATACTCTCATTAATTTTATATATGTTGTTGTGTCTTTCTGCTTTTCCCGGTTAGGGGTCACCAAAATGGAACTCTGGTCCGCTAATGATTGGTAGTTGATTTTTACGTGCCGAGTTACCAGCCCTGACGCACAATCTTCAATGAAGGTACGCCCATTCACACATGTCTCCACGCAGAAGACGCTCTAGCTGAGAATCGAACCGGACAGCATCTTACTGTGAGGCGACAACGCTACCGCAGCACCGCGCAGTTGTCTATTTACGTGACCAGAAAGAAACTTTTCAATATCAAAATTATGTGATTTCAAATTACTTTTTTATATAAATTGTTAAAATTAGATTTGAAGTTATTATGGTTTCATACAATACTTGCATGGAATCTTATGCTGTCTGTATTTAGAATGCCATAAAACTGGTTCTGATTAGAAATGCTTTTCACTTTCGTTGACAGTCTAGGTATAAACATATGGGTCACCTTCATTTCACCTAAAGTTCATTTGCCCAACAGGAATTTCAGGTAGCCCAATTGCCTGACAGTTCATTTGCCTGACAGTTCATTTGCCCAACAATTAGGAAAAGGCAAGTAAAAGGTATAAGTCCTTTTCCCCGCTGTAGTGCGATCCTGGAGTTAGAATATATAGTTAGGGGGGGTCTGGGGAAATGACACCCCCCCACCTACTTTGGTTTTATATTGTGCAGTTTGTTTTTTTATTTTTCACTAAAACCAATGTATGTGGGCTTTGCCCCCCACACCCCCCAACTATATATTCTATATATTCTAACTCCAGGATCGCACTACAGTGGCAAATGAACTGTCGGGCAAATGAATTGTCAGGCAATTGAGCTGCTTGAAATATCTGTCGGGAAATGACCTGTCAGGCAAATGAAGGTGACCCAAACATATATCTATATATATATATATATATATATATATATATATATATATATATATATATATTTTTAAATTTGGGTTTCTCATATGTAAGTGCTGTACTATGAGCCAATATTTGCTGATAGTCACTAATTAAAATTTCAGGTAAATCTGAAACCAAGCCACATCACTCTATGAACCATACCTGCAGTGACCCACCCACAGGTATGGCTCATACAGTGATGTGTCTTGAAGCTGATAATCAATTAACAATATGATAATTTGTTATCAATTCCACTGCTAATTACAAAATCTTCCCACAGAAATCATAGGGCCTATACCAAAAGACAGAAGTGCACACTTGTGGATTGAAATGACATGAAGAAAACAGGCGAGCAAGTAGCATGTACACTCCAAAATGCATACACACGTGCTATGTAGCAATGCTATGGAAATTCTTAAAAAGTGCATTACAGACACAGGTGAATGTATACATCTAGCTTTCAACCATTAAAATTGGTGGGAATGGAAGTATAGGAAAGTAGGAAAAAAGGGATGCATTAAGTAGAGGAACACACAAAAGGGAAGCCAGAAAGATAAGAATGATAGTGGGGAGACAGAGCAAAGATATATATATATATATATATATATATATATATATATATATATATATATATATATATATCCCCTACACTACACTGACACACCACAAACCCAACAGCCAAAATGCCGACACCAAAATACCGAAACCACACAATACCGACAGTCCACATTACTGAACACCATAACACCGACTCACAAAACACAAACAGAAACATCAACGTAAACCACACCAAGCATTCTTACACACTACTACACAAAATTACACACATAAACTAAACTATCACAACTAAAACATAAACAAGAACGTACTGGCAAATCACACACATCCTACTACACCGCAACATCCCATAACCCCATTACTCACGTAACTCACACATCCCATTAATCTATCCAATACCTACATAAAAAAAACACAAACAACACAAGCACACCAAAAATCTTACAAACCTAAACTAAACCTTACATACACAACTATCTATGCACTAACCTTAACCCAAGCCCTAACCCTAAGGTCCGTCACTATCGGACACTTATCTTACCCGCACCCTAACCCCCTAACCCTAAAGTCCGTCACTCTCGCATACTTACACAGTCACACTCGTTTTGCATGTTGGTGTTTTCAGCATCGGGATTTTGAACTGTTGGTTATTTCCGTTGTCGGTCTTCTGGTGTCGGTGTTCTTGTCGTCGTTTTGATCTGTCGGTGTTCTCAGGTAGACCTATATATAAATTTTGTTTGTGTGTGTGTGTGTGTGTGTGTGTGTGTGTGTGTGTGTGTGTGTGTGTGTGTGTAAGTCTGCAGGCCCAAGGGATGTGTGTGTAATTTTGCTAGGCCATGGGGGTTCTGTGTGTGTGTAATTCTTCAGTCCCTCAGGGTGTGCGTGAGTGTGTAATTCTGCTGCCCCAAGGGGTGTGTGTGTGTATGTGTGTAATTCTGCTGGCCTGAAAGGGGTGTGTGTGTATAATTCTGTTGGCCCGAAAGGGGTGTGTGTGTGTAATTCTGCTGGCCCGAAAGGGGTGTGTGTGTGTGTGTGTGTGTGTGTGTAATTCTGCTGGCCCGAAAGGGGTGTGTGTGTGTAATTCTGCTGGCCCGAAAGGGGTGTGTGTGTAATTCTGCTGGCCCGAAAGGGGTGTGTGTGTGTGTGTGTGTGTAATTCTGCTGGCCCGAAAGGGGTGTGTGTGTGTGTAATTCTGCTGGCCCGAAAGGGGTGTGTGTGTGTATATGTGTGTGTAAAATGCCCCAGTTAGGTATAACTGGTTGTTAGTGCTACTCAGGCTCAAACCCTGTACCTTAGGTACAGGAAACAAGAGCCTGAATTATCTACCCATACCACCACTTGTGATTCCAGCTCTTAACTGTCAAGATTTTCAGAGAATGTCTGGAATGTTTGGCTCATACATTTGGTCTGTTCCTCTTAAAATTTGTGGTTTTCTGGCAAATCAGTGAGAACTGAATTCACTAACTAATGCCATTTACGTTTCAGTTTTCCTATCCTTCAGGAAACATGTGGTAACACAAAACACTTTATTCTATACAAAACACTTTATTCTAGCAACTTTCTAAGATTATACAAGCAATGTTTAAAATGTGTCCCTGGTTTTGGGCCTTTATCTCCCCAATAAATTTTGTCTTTTTTCAGATTTTTTCTGCTGCAAATTTGAGACATTTAATTAAGTGTCAAGTGGATTTTACAAGGAGCTAAGAGCTTCAGGGGAAGAGAAGTTTAGTGCTGCATTTGCCAAGTCTGTTTGCATTGTTAGTAGCACAACAGGTTGTATGCTTGCCTTTAATGCAGAAGGTTGTGGGTTCTACTATCACAGTGTACAGATTGATTGCTGATACTGTACTTTGTTGCACTTTAAAGGGAGTGGATGCTGCTGTTCTGTGAATATCCTCCTTTGGAAGAGATAACTAGTAACTATGAACCTGTTATTAGTTTGCCATCCATTCCCTATTGCAATATTACTAGCTTATTTTTTTTTAATGTAACATAGGCAATTTATTCTTCGGGGGCAACAGGCCTATTTGTAGATGAAACAATGAAATAAAGTTGTTTGCTAGCAGCAACCTCTTCATTAGTTACAGATCTCCTTAATGTAGAATTATTTAGATGACTTTAACTTCTGCAGAGATTGTGCATATTTACTGATATTGGTGGATTGTAATGACAGACATTTGAGTAGACTTTTATTTTGGAAATGTTCTGAATTGGGCAGTTTTGTCATTATTGGTTCATAAATTTAGTTTCATTGCTTACTGGAAAAATGTTCAAAGCAATGAAGTTAAAACACGCACTAACGAGTGTGTTATATTATACAAGGAATATAATTTAATACAACCAGGAAGGTGAATTAAAGAACACATGTAAGTTTGCAAGGTTCTAAATATGTGTGGAAGGGGGCCTATGATTTGAAAACAGCTTAAAGGTAAACTTTATCCTCCACTGGCCAGATGAATTTTCTTTGAATGTGGGTTTCAATGCTCTTTCAATGAATGTGAGTTTCAAGGGCAGAGAAGTTTAATGCTGTCTGTTTTCACTGTGAGACTGTATTGCTTTGTTTTGCGGAAGTCTATCAGTGTTTGTGGTATAAAATTTAATATAAAAGTTTTAAATGAAATCCAAACATGCACTGTAGAAGTAAAGCATAAAGCAGTATGCACATTACAGTGTTTATGGTAAATTGGGAGAAATTGCCAAGTAATGGGAAACTGGAATTGCTGCTGGGCGGTGGCGGTGTATGGGGGACCCATTTGACCATTATTTTGTGAAGGGCAGCAAACTCAAGGACAGCCCCAGGCGGCACAAGCTCTAGCTATGCCACTGCATCATTAACACAAGTGCTGTGCTAGAAATTCTGAGAATTCATAATATGATGAGCTTCCACAGTTGCCTGAAGCCTCAGTGCCCCATGGAAGATTGCACTGCATTAATTACCACAGTCTGAGGAAAGTTTGTTGAACAAGTTTCTAGTGAAGCCATTTGGATATAAAAGTAAGTATATAGCGTAACTGTTGATACTACCTGGTGCTATGCATCTACATTTGAATGAGTGCTTTCCTGCAAATATGGTAATAGTAAATGCTTGTTTATGCTGTATTATAGTTTCATAGTTTCATAGATTAGTACTAGGCTAACTGCCCTTGTGGGCCATTTTAAGCCTAGCTAATTGCCCCATGTGAGAATCAAACCCTGAATCTTGTGTTTGTAAAGTAAACACCTTAACCATTATGCCAGTTTTCCACCCTATACTGGTTCATCCATGCTGACAGTATGTGGATGTGTCATAATTTGTGCACAGTACCATGGCAGTTGTAAATGTTTATGGGGAAAAGAGCAATACATTGCAATGCCTTTAGTATTCTATATGTGTAACAACTATAGCTATAGTTGCACTACAAGAACAGGAATCTTCTGTGTTTTGTGTTATGACAGTTGTTTGAGGGCATGATAGCTTATTAACTACAACAACATGATAGACCATGCACACAACACTGCCTGTAGTTGGCTGTTGGGGTTCAGGGAAGAACTGACATATGCTTATAGTAATCTTTGCTACATGTGTAGGAGAATACCACAGAGGAAAGCAACATTATTTAGAAAGAGAAAAACGATGTTTACAAGAGTCCTTTTTTGTGTGCTTGATGCTGGTAGAAAGTTGAGTGCTTTAGACAGGACTATGAAAGAAACTGTAAACGGTGTGTCTCCATCAGTAGTAGATATGTAGGCCACATAGAGCTATGTTTGTGTAGCTACCTAACACACATTCTAAAGCAGTAGTAGCTCTATTGTTACTTGGAAAATCATCTCTGGTCTCCCTGATGAATTTGTGGCCTTGCTGGGGTACACAACCTTGAACTTTTCTGTATATATACAAACAGTAAATATCCATGACAAAGTGTATGCTGTTATGCACATGGTGTAAGGGTATATTTACATTGTGGCATGTGTAACAGATGTGATACCCAACCGTGGAATACTACTAGAGGCCATTACATGTGGAGTTCACATATGAAATTTTTTTCTTGTTTTTTGAGGGAGGAAAGGTCAGAAAAGACCTACTACAAGACATCATTTGTCCATGGTTATCTGATATCTGTGAGATGTTTCCCACATAGATAGAGCAAGGCCACCTAGGCACCATACTGTTAACATCAGTGTATGCATCTGTCAAGTAGGGCTGTGAATGTTCTCGTATACTTTTTTGGGGGTCTATATTATATGCTTGAAATGTTAAAACTTTGACGCTTATATGATCAACACCATATGAGCAAAGTTTTAAAACATCGAACATATAATAAAAATAAACAAAAATAAAAAAACCTACCTGAACTCTCCAAGCAGGGGGGTTTGTCACACCCCCCACTATTTAAATATACCAACTCCGGAATCGCACTACAGTGAAATAAAGGGAATATTCCCTACAGCGAACTCTGTTGAAACTTGCGAGCTTTCAAAAGTTCGCTCATATGGTGTCGACCATATGAAACTTGAACTTTTGAAAGTTCGAGCTTCTGATATAGACCCCTTTTTTGCCCATTCTACAGGCTAATGCCACAATGTGGAAAGCAGTGTAAATGCAAGTTCTTCCAAGCAGGGAATTATATCTTGCCACAAACCCTATATCTCCATGGTCAATGAATTATCAGACCTGACAAAATCTGACTGGTCCTTTTGTGTCTATGTTTGGGAAGATGTGATTAATGACATCAGAGCTGTTAGTCATCACATCAGGATATATGATCAAGTGAGACTTCAGGTCACCAAAATGATAAGCACCACTAACTGGCACAAGAACAGAGGACAATGGGAGGTAGACCACCGACTGAACCACCTTTAACAGAGACAGAGGAATTCCTGGCATCTCTGCATGGGAGTACAGATGTTTCTAGAATCTATAGCAGTGTCCTGGATTTTGGCTCAGAGCTCAGCAGACCACCCAGAATATCTTCTCGAGATAATCCAAGTGGGTATGTCTTGAATGGAAATCTATCTGCCATAATAGGTAAATGCCTGGTTACTACCCACTTCTGTTCATAGGAATATCAGGGCTGCAGGTACAAAACTACCAATACAAGGTATGTTATCTATTAAAAAATATTCTCCCTGGGACTCTGCTGAAAAGTTTTTTTCACCAAGTCAGACAGTTGCTGTCAACAATTGAAAATAGATAGATAAATAAATAATTTAACACTGACAATATATAGTTACCTGATGTTGTTGAACTGGCTCTGATAATGATGTCAACCAAATCATAATGTGATTGGTGTCACAGTGTCAGTGTTAGATAGAGGCAATGTGGTGACCACATCCCAAACCCATTCACTGGCTATAGATTTTGTGCCTGTCAACCCACCCCACAAATGCAGGAAGACGCACACACAAGGACAAGAATGTGCAGACAGATCTATTCAGGAAGGGATGTCTTCACCTGCAGACCCCTCCACTTGGTTGTTGCAAGCTCCACTGAGTGAGCTGAAGGCAGGGTAGATGGACATCATACCAGTGTTTGTGCACACCATGGGTACACTCCACAACCCAAGTTAGTTATGTTGATAGCCACACCGCAGCATATGTACAGGGCTATAATACAAGGACAGCCTGTTGTCACCACAGTCCATTCTGAGATGATAGGAGTAGCACTAGGTAGGTTGGTGTGATGATCTCAAGGAGTACATGGGACACATGTGCAGCATCATGGACATGTGGTACTGAGAGTTTACATGAGCTAATGTCCCTGTACAAGACATCATGAGAGGTATTCTTCCTATGACTGATTCATCTCCATCTCTGGTGGTGGTGTGGACCGCCATGGAAGGAGAGGCCACTGTGTGGTGGGGACTGCCATGGAAGGGGGAGGCAATGGTGGTGGTGGGACTGCTATGGAAGGGGGAAGGCCATGGTGGTGGTGGGGACTTCCATGGAAGGGGGAGGCCACTGTGATGGTGGGGATATTTGTGGAAGGAGGGAGTTGGAGATAATGGTGGTGGTGGGAAATGCCATGGAAGGGAGGCAATGGTGGTGGTGGGGGGGGTGGAGACTGCCATAAAAGAGGTAGGCCATGGCCAGGTACAGGTAGAGCCATCACCTCTACATCACATCCAGTGTTGAGGGAGCACATTGCAATGTTTGTGTCTATTGGGTTGAGACATGCTTTTGTGTTGAGTCACCTCATGTTATGGCCATCTGTTCATATTCATTGAACACTTTATCCTCTCAGCATGCTCTGGACCATGTCTTTGAACCTCCCAAGAGAGGGCAGTCCCATGGATGGGGACAAGCACAGTTTGAGCATAATTCTCCTGTGTGTACTCTCACTCTGTCTATTACATCCAAACACAGTACCACATCATCTGCTGATGATATGTTCCCAGTCAGACTTCCACAATACCCACCCCTGCACACATAGCAGTGATGACAGCACACTCTTTCTGGCTATTCTACCTCAGTCTCCCAGCTCAGTCTCACAAATCTAACACACACAGCACAACATAGTGTTCAAACACAATAACACACACAGACGCAATTCGCCATTGAGCTTGACACTGTGAACCTCCCATCTGTTCATATATTAATAACTCTGCCCTACTTTGTTACTTGGGTAGCCTATATCTAAAGCACAGTGTGGCCACTCTATGCAAACTAGACCACAGCCTATGTGATGGTTTCCATGCCCTTTTTTGTATAATGCTTTACTCTGATCCATAGTTATAAACTAGCCTCTTAACCAATGACATGATAAACTGCAATTGCTTTCATATGGCATAATCCTCCTCTACAGCCAACTCCTCCACAGGAGGCACCTCCTCTTTCACACACTCCTCCCCTGCTGACAGCTCCTCCACAGACTCATCATCAGGCACCTCCTCCTTTACTGGCTTCTCCCCTGTAGCCAGCTCCTCCACAGACTTCTCATCAAGCACCTCACCCATTGCTGAGTTTAGAACTTCTTCCTTCTGAATGTGTCTGCCCTGCTGTAACTGATTGTCTACAATCAAGTTATGTAATACTTCGCAGACTGAAAATACCTTACTACAAGTACCAGGATCATACTGCAGGGTGCCTCCAGATACATAGAGACAGTGGAAGTGGGCCTTTCAGGAGGCCAAACATATATTTGACAGTGTCATGGGTCTGTGACAGGAAATAGTTTATAGCCGTTCTCTGCCACAGTTTGTGGATTTCTGATAAGTATGCTTAACTATGGCTCCTTGAAATATACAGCATCACCAATAAGATGCCCCTGAGCAATATCACCCTCCCCACAAACTACTGATATAGGTTGCATGTGTACCATATATGGGAGTTGTGGGCACTGCCCAGGTGACATACTGTCACATTGTATATCATACCTCATGCATTATAGACAGTTTATAGAGTCCAAATGGAGAGTCAAGGGTCCAAATGGAGAGATGATATGGGGTCTGAATGGAGAGATGGTAAGTTAGAAAACAAAGGAGAGTAGTATTGCTGCAACTGAATTCATCCTCAAGTGTTGGTGAGTACGTTCATGAGGCAGACCCTGTTTTTCACAAATCTCACCAAGACAACAATGATATATAGACTGTATTTTATATAACATAGATCATGGGAAGAAGTTGGTTAAGAAATAAAAAAGATACCTGGGTACACAAAACCCAATATAACAAAGTGCCCGATTCTAGTATGCGCACTTGTGCCAGGACTAGAAAAAATGACAGTGTAGAATCCTCATGATATGGAAGCATTCCTAAAATGGGGCTAGGCCAGGCCCAGGGGGAAGATGGCTCCTCTGTTGAAGAAGGAAGTAGCAGTGCACAAAAATAAAAAACTGATAGGCCAAAAACAGCCATAAAGGCAATAGAGTGGACTGCTGAGGATAAGAAAGAAATTATGTATTGTTACTATTACGCAAAAAGTCCAGAATTTCCAGACAGAAGATATACAAAAAAGATTAAGAGAGAAATCAGAGGAAAGAAAATACTTCCACAAGAAAAACTGCCAGAAGCTTCAAATAAAATTTGTGTACATTAATACAACAGATTTATGAAAAACATTATATAGACCAATAAACCTTGAGCTGTTTGGAAAAAGAAGTGACTGAGAAAGTGCAAAAATATAAAGAACAAAATCTAGAGACTTTTGAAAGGCATAAAAAGAAATATGGACATGGGAAAGAAAGAGAGATCAGATATGGTGTGATATTTATGCAAAAGAGAAAGTTAAATTTATCAACACAAAAAGACAGCCTCAAAGATATTTGAAGAGAAATGCAGGCAAAGGGATCCAGATATGGAAAATTTTGCAATAAAAAAATGAGATCACAAAGAGGGAATGTAGAACAGAAGATCAGTAAAATAGAATTAAAAAATAGAAGATGAAGTTATGGAATACCTGCAAAGTGAAGGATTTAGTGCAGAAAGTCTAACACGGGTTACATCACAGCAAGATGGAAAAACGAGTCCCCAGAGTAAGGAGAAACAGGAGGAGCAGGAGACATCTGAAGAAAAAATATTGACATGGGAAAGAAAAAGAAATTTAATATGGTGCAATATTTATGAAAAGGAGAAAGCAAAACTAATCAATACAAAAAGAGCAGCAGCAAATATATTTGAAGAGAAATAGAGGCAAAGGCATCGGGGCATGAAAAACTTTACGAAGCATAAAATAAGAAAACAAAGAGAAAAAGTAGAAAAGAGGATTAATAATTGAGAAGTTAAAGAAATAGAAACTGAGGTTATTTGTTAACTGCAAAGTGAAGGATTTAGTGTAGAAAATCTAATTCAGATAACATCACAGCAGGATATAGCAATGGATCTCCAAATTAAGGAGGAACCAGTGCAGTGGAAAAAAATCTGATCAGTTGCCATATGAAGATACTTTGGAGCCTTCCACAGCAAACCAGTACAAACATTCAGCTGGAGTTGCACAGCAAGGGAAGGAATAGGAAACTGTGGCAACTCTGGCACAGTCAATGCTGTGGAGTGATAGGCCAGCGAGTTCCCATATGAAAGACCAATAGATGACACAGGATAAAACTGAAGGGAATGTGGCACAGGAAGATGCTCTGGAAATTTCTATAGAATGTCCACAGAAAATGTAAAATGTGCCCTCAGTTTAGAAGAAAATGAGCTAAGAGAAGAGCTGCTTGATTTAATAGAAATGTACAGACATATTAAGATCAATGAAAGAAATAGAATACAGACAGTCAATAAAACCCCAAAAGTTAGAAGTTTGATAAAACAAATGAACACAGTAATTAGGACTGTCTGAAGAGATTTGTGTGATATAACAGAAATAAATAGGATATACTACTGTGCAGCTAAATTAATAACAGATGAAGTATTTCCACAAAAGCACAGGATAGTAAAGGAAAAGGGGGGAGGGGGATTGAATGCTATCCTGGAAGTATCAAACAGAGAAAACTATAAAGCAATTAAGACAAGAAGCGTCACTGTCAGATGAGTACAGAAGTGGGAACAGAGCAATAAAAATACTCAGAAAGATAGACATGAGAACAGATTAGGATCTATCATGCACTATCACAAATAATAAACTAAAAATATCAGCACAGGCAGAAAAAAACTTAGAAGATAAACAGATAAATATAAAGGAAAAGTACAAAATAAGCAATTTATTGATGACCCAAAAAGTCTTATATTGAATTGGGAAACAAGACAAAAGGAGTTGAAACACCACCAAAAAAAGAAGAAATATATAAATTTTGAATAAATATGAAGATCCCGTGGAACATAAGAAATATGCTAAATTGATAGAAGAAGTAAAAGAAATAATAAGAAGTTCAAATGTACAGGATATGAAATGGGATGAAGAAACAGCCTGATAGATTGAAACAAAGTAAAGAAAAGCTCCTAATTGGGAAACCCAAGGCCCAGATGCAATACCTAACTTCTGGCTAAAAGTATTAACATCTTTGCATAAAGATTTAGCCATGAGTAAGAACTATTTATATATACACCGCAAACAGACACCAGCCTGGTTAACAATAAGAAAAACAATACTCCTACTTAAGAGCAAACCTGCAAACTATCCTAAGAAGTATAGACCAATAACTTGCCTTCCGATGATGTATAAACTTTACACTGGAATTAATGCCAATAGAGTTTATAGTCATTCAGAAGAAAACTCAATCATTGCAATAGAACAAAAGGGTAATAAAAGAAAGTCATATGGAACAAAGCCTCATTTATTGTTAAATGAAGTCATAATGAAGAACTGTAAAAAGGGGAAGAATCTGAGTATGGTGTGGATAGACTATCCCCAGGATTCAATAAAGCATACATGGTGGTTTTTCACCATGCCTGTGTCATTGTGCAATGTGCACATGGCCATGGGAAAATTTAAATTCAGTAAGTGCCGTGTAGAGGCACATACCCCTGTGGAAAGGAGTTAAACACTGTGGCATGCTAATCAAGCCTGGAGACACCACGGAGTGATTCAACAAGCCAAAAATCAACTTATAGACTCCATGCTGGTGTTTCATCTGTATTTAAAAACTTTTATATAATATAGGAAATAAGGAAACAACAAAAACCACTGAGAGACATGTAAAGCTCAGTAAACACACAGTTTATTATGTTGCTAGTAAAAACTTTTGCATACACAAGGCTTCTTCAGGCAATTTATATACAGAGTGATAGTGAATCGTTTAAATACAATCAGTTACAGTCAAATGATCAGTATACCAAGTCACATGATGAAAAGGTCACATGAAAGTAAAAATGCATATAAAAGCCAAATGTATTATGGATGAATATATATATATATATATATATATATATATATATATATATATATATATATATATATGTGTGTGTGTGTGTGTGTGTGTGTGTGTGTGTGTGTGTGTGTGTGTGTGTGTGTGTATGTATGTTAAAAATATGCAACAATTATATATATAAAAATATATATACACACATATATATATATATATATATATATATATATATATATATATATATATATGCATCTAAGTAATTAAAAAATAATACATTTAGACTTCATATAAAAATCTTTAAGTAACAGTTTTAGAGAAATACTATCATTTAATCTGGAGAGTACATATGCTCTCAGCCTAAGTATCCACAAAAATTCACTCAGCACAGTATTGTGTATTATATTTCCACCACATAATGGTTCATAGATTACCCGCAGTATACCAAATTTAAACTCGTGTTCATGACCCTTAGCTACTTTATGTCTGTACAGAGCATTTTTTTTTACTTGCTTCTTAATCTCAGAGAGATGGCTGCCAATGTGCTATTTAGGTTTTTGGTTAGACTTGCCAAAGTAGTACGACTCGCATTGTCCACACAAAGCTAGATAAACTATATTTTTTGTGTCACAATTCCCTGACACCCATAACTCAAACTGTTGGCCATTAATAGGATGTATAAACTTCTTGATCATGTAGATATACTAAAGATACACACATTTCCCTCATCTGAAAGTACCCTTCCTAGTAGTTTTGAGGTGCATTGTAGTCTTAGGTTGTTCTTTATAACAAGGTAACTGCTTCAAATTAAATAATCTCTTATATCCATAAGATGGTTTGTTAGAAATAATGGATTGTAACTTGGGTACATCTTGTAAAATATGCCAGTGTTTATCAATAATACATTTTACTTGATTTGTGTTATTATATGTTAGCATGCAACTAGGGGTTTTGGAATGAGCATTCAAGTTTGTACTGTACACACATAAGGCAGGTAAGGGCCATGAACACGGGTTTAAATTTTGTATACTGCAGGCAATCTATGAACCATTATGTGGTGGAAATATAATACACAATACTGAGCAGAATTATTTTTTGTGGATACTTAGGCTGGGAGCACATGTACCCCCTGGATTAAATGGTAGTATTTCTCTAAAACCGTTACTTAAAAATGTGCATATGAAAATCTAAATGTAATATTTTTAAATTTCTTAGATACATATATTTATATATATATATTTTTATATAATTGTTACATATTTTAACACATGCATACACACACTTAGACACACACACACACACACACACACACACACACACACACATATAGATAGTTAGATAGATAGATAGATAGATAGATAGATAGATAGATAGATAGATAGATATGTATATATTTCTTCATCCCTAATACATTCAACTTTTATATGTATTTTTACCTTCATCATGTGACCTTTTTATTATGTCACTTGATATACTGATCCTGTGACTTTAACTGATGGTATTTAAATGATTGACTAGCACTGTGTAAATAGACTACCTGAAGAAGCCTTGTGTAGGTGAAAGTTTCTACTAGCAATGGAATAAATGGCATGTTTACTGAGCTTTATGTGTTTCTCAGTGTTTTTTGTTGTTTCCTTATTGATTTACCTATACCACTGGATTCATCACTGTCTCAAGTGTTTTTGCTGTTTTTCTCCAGGATATATCTCTATAGAGGAGTACTGAACTTTATCAGGTATGCTCCCATTTTGTCACCTACACACTGCATATGCTGGAATGTATTTAAGAATAGTGTGAAGCAAAGGCTTTTACACTTTTTCTGTATGCATTAGTTAGAAGTGTACTGATGGCATGGGCCTGTTTATCAAGCCATTTCAGAGGTTCACATGATTGGTAATACATGAAAATGGAATGCTGTGCGATAAATAAGTACAAATGTGTCAGGGACAGGTCCTTTGATAGCAACTGTAGTATTTCAAAGAGGTTTTGTAGCAAAATAGGTCATTTGCCTGTTCTTTTGTGGGGGAGGGGGGGCAAGGATGAGTTACTGTTCTGGCACAAACAAGGCTGGACTGTTCTTTTGGGGGGGAGCAAAGGTGACACTGTTATGGCACTAACAAGGATACGTTGCTCTTGCTACTATCCTTGTTTTGCATCCTGCCTGTTGTTAGCATTTCACATCTCTAGACTGTTTTATGTTTCTCCAGTGGTAATACTGAGTGGCTACCTTTTCTGTTTTATCTGCAAGCAGTTATTTTGTAGTTATGTGATGCTTATGTGTATTATGCTTCTGTTGTCTTTTAGGATACCCACAAGTATGTTACTCAGGCGTGTCAGTCCATGGAGACCCCCCCCCCCTTAACTGATGCTGAAAACCAAGTCATAGCTGATGGGTTTCAGCAACATGGTGCTTTTCTCCTGGAAAGGAGACGGGGAGATATGGCCTGTAGGATGTGAATATGGCAGCAGATTGTTCATGATGTCAATGTCGTACGGCCATGGCAGAACATATGAAGAAATGTGCCGCAGGGCCAGTGCCATGATAACATCTGCAAGGAGACGAGCAGCTGCAGTGGGCCATGACCAAATGGTTACCGGGGAGGGCCTGCTAGAGAACCACCACTAACCCCCAGTGAAGAGTTCCTGGCCAATCTGAGAGATCCAAACAGTTCCCAGGAGAGTGGGAATGTGGGCCCTGTGCCACCTGATGTCAGTCTATCAGCAGACTGTGATTATGATTGTGGCCAAACTGAGGCACAGTCAGGGGGTGCAGAGGGTGAATCTGACACAGAGGTTGACATACAGGCATCCCCTGCATTTCTATCAGACACAGCCAGTAGGCTTACCTGATGCAGTTGTCACTTCCTGTGTCACTCAACATATGTTTAGGGCTGTCATGGAGGCACAGGCATGTTCCCATATGTGCTCCAGACAAATGCTCAGGGTTATGGATGTGTCATAAACTGACATGCGTGACTGCCTCCACCATGTTGCCGAGTCACTGGATCAGATGAATGACACATTGGGATGAGGGGTGTCTGTGATGGACCGAGGAGTGTCTGTCATGGAATGAGCAGTGTCTTTGATGGAACATCTGTTGGGTCCTCATGGACGTAGGTCAGCCACATCATTTGCTGTCAGCCAACATGGCCATGACCGATCATGCTCCCATAGTGACAGTAGTTTCACTGCTCTGTAAGTGGGTCTGCTGTCTACATCCAGATGTGGCAGGCCATGGGTTCATGGTCCTGGGTGTCCCCATGAAGGGAGCTCATCCAGCAGACATCAGTCATGTTCAGGTAGCAGCAGTGCATCTGACTGTGGGCATGGAAGTGCCAGTGCAACTCCTGGCAGAGCTAGTTCTTGTGGTCGTGGACGACAACAATGAACTACCGCCTCTATTATGTATGGTTCACATCTGTCTGACAGACCAAGATGCAGAGCTAGCATAGAGCTTGGCTGTGTTCATGTAGACACTCATAAACCAATTTCACCTACAGTCACACAAGCAACAGTTACTCAGGTTGTCTCACTGGCCATTTGTTGTTGTATCCCACTGTCTGCCATCTTCTCCTTCCTACTCACACACAGTCACCGACCTTCTGTGTCAAACTAGGCTTTCTGCCCCCACTCCCCCACAACACCCTGTGCAAGTGAGGATAACTGTACCATATCCCTGTTTTTATCTTTTGGATTCAGGGATACAAAAGCTGTGTCTCATGCTCAGGGTGCATAGCTAACTTAGGCCTTAATATAGCTGCATTTGTGTTGTTGAACTGGTCATTGTACCTTTTGCTTATATTGGCCTTTGAAAGTTAGTCAGTTGATAGCATCAGCATTTCATAACATTGTAGCGAATGCTCTTGTATGGGTGTTGCGGTCAGAAACTGCGATTTGTATCATTACAACTGCGGTGGTGGTGCTGCGGTAGTGTTGTCGCCTCACAGTAAGACGCTGTCTGGTTCGATTCTCAGCTAGAGCGTCTTCTGCGTGGAGACATGTGTGAATGGGCATACCTTCGTTGAAGGTTGTGCATCAGGGCTGGTAACCCGGCATGTAAATATCAACTACCAATCATTAGCAGACCAGAGTTCTGCTGTGGCGACCCCTAACTGGGAAAAGCCGAAAGACGCAACAACTTTCTAACTTGTCTCTTTAATGATCTTCCAGGACAAATGTATGGTGCAGATCATACGTTATGCCATCATATTCAGATCTTAGGATTGTATGACAGAAATGTAGTAAAATCTCATCAGAACACTAATACATGCTCTCTCTTGCATGTACCTCTACAGACACATGCAGCAGTTGGACAGACCACAGGGCATTCATGGGAAGATAACACAGGACCTACAAACTATGCCATGATGTATGTGGATAGATTAAAAGCCATGTGATTGTCATCTGTCTGATATAGGATGAGGTGACATCTGCCTGGCCTCCAGGCTGTCTGACCATGCCCTGGTGGGATGACTGCATATCCAAAAATCTGATATAGATTATGACATCAGCAGTGTCTGAGAATATGGTAATAGCAGTATCCCACATACTGCTGTAAAAAGCTCTCTGTAATGTCAGGCAAACACACACACACACACACACACACACACACACACACACACACACACACACACACACACACACACACACTCACACACACACAGTTGACTGCAGTGAGACTGGAGCCCCTACATATCTAAGTATACAGACTACAGAACACATTAATTAATGCAAGTGCCATGGCACAAACCTGGCTTTTAAAGACTGCAGCTGAACTTATAGTTCATACCATCAGCAGGACATGTGTGAGACAAGATGTTTGCAGGCCTGCATAGATTCATAGGTTCATAGGTTCATACGAGGCTACTACCATAGTGGCCCTAGGTTCATAGGTTCATAGGAGGTTACTAGGTTAATGGCTCTAGGGCCTTTTCAAGCCTAGGAAAGTTGTACCCTTGTTCCCTTAAAGACCAAGATATGTAATCCATATTTACAAATCCATGATCAGCACTGGTTGCCCCTGTCTAAGAATGACACAAGTGAAAAGCCACTGGTAATTGTACGATTTCCCATCCAACTGTCCAAGTTACACTTAAATAGGGTCATTGAGGAGCTCAATTTCATGTGAATTGGGGTTTGTTCCATAGCAGTGGCAATCTGTAGGAGACATATCTGCCTCTCCGGCATAGCCTATTAATGTTGCAGGCTAGGTTAAAGTTCCTAGAGTGAGTGAGTCTTGTCCCATTTGATATGCGGAGGTGCAATTTTTCCATTAAGGCAGGGTTCGAGAGTGGTCTGTAGGCCAGGCACAAATTACCTCTCAGAAGTCTATACAATACAGTGACAGGACCTTCAGTCTGTCCATGTAGGTCATGTGTTGAAGTCCCTGGATTTTCTTGGTGAGAAACCTCTT
Source organism: Protopterus annectens (assembly GCF_019279795.1). NCBI lineage: Eukaryota > Metazoa > Chordata > Ceratodontiformes > Protopteridae > Protopterus > Protopterus annectens. Next base: position 1,373,478,322 of record NC_056725.1, on the reverse strand, counting down.
AGGTCTCTCCATCTGTTGTAGGTGTCTTGTGAGGTACATGCAAAAGGGAAAATTGTACCCTATTATTAATCTGATGAGGGATGAGTACAGTGGATTGATAACATTCTTATTCTTAGATGCTATGCCCTTACTTATGAGGTGTGCAATGTAAATGGCCTTCCTTACCACTGTGAACACATGATGATCAAAGTTGACGTTGCTGTCAACCTGCATTCCCAACTCTGTCACGATTGGTTTGGAACTTAGAAGGGTGTTATTAACAGTATAATTTGCAGTGCATGTTTTTTGGGTTAAGTTTAAGTCTGTGGCTTTGGCAACAATCATTTATGTATGTAAGCCAATTATGTAGTATTTTGACATTGTTTGGGGATTCAATAATTGCACACAATTTGCAATCGTCAGTGAACTTGGTGAATCACAGGCCATCTGTTATCGTCTGAATTTCTGAGAAATAGATTGCAAACAGTAGGAGGGCCAGCACAGACCCTTGTGGAACACCACTGGTAACAGGTCTGCTGGTAGAGATGGAATCCCTAACTATGACTATATGCATTCTGTTGGTTGCCTACCCATCTAATGGCATATGGGTTAATCCCCAGCTGGGAGAGTTTATCATGGATTCCTGAGTGGGAGATTGTGTTAAAGCCCCTGGCCAAGTTGAGATAGGCAGTATGTACTGATTTGCCTTCATCCAGGGATTTGGTGATACTGAAGAATTCCACTAGGTTTAACAGCATGATCTGCCCTTAACAAAGCCAAACTGGGCTGGGTCAAGAATTTGAAGGTCACCAATATCCTTGTTGATAAGGTCCAAAATGATTTTCTCCATGGCCTTACAAACAAGGCTGATCAGGATTATGGGTGTATAGTTCCCCAGGTTGGTTGAAGGACCCCGCTCTGTGCAAGGGTATTACAGTTGCTGTGTTCCCCTCTGCCGGGACAAATCCAGTACTTAGACTGTGGTTGAAGGGAGTACCCAGTGGTTGTGCTAACTCTTGCTTTAGACTGTTTAGTAAGCAGCCTGGGATGTCATCTGGGCCCATAGAGGTTGTAGTTTTGGCACTGACAAGTGCAATTATGGCCTATTATTTGGAGATAATAGGTAGAGAACTGTTGATATTTATGCTGTAGGGCATGATTGATGGGTTCAGGGGTGTAAAACTGTTGCCAAACCTGTCTGCTAACAGGTTGACTATGTTCTCAAGTTCAGTATGAATGGCACCGTCCACTTTGAATTTGGTGAAAAGCCAGGCCTTCTTACATTACAAACATAGCTAAAGAATGTCTTCTGAGTATCCTTAGCTATGGATGCTAATTTAGTTTCATAATTAGCTTTACAGGACTCTACAAGATGTCTAATTAGCTTGTTCAAGCTATGAAGGGTGTTCTTCTGCTGAGACTGGTCCCTGTTATTCCTGAACATCAGTTTCTTTCTCTTGTTGAATAATTTACTTATGCTAGATACCCACCAGGGTGGCTTTTTTTTGTGAGCAAATTTTGATCCATTCTGGTACAGCTAAGTTGATACACTTGTAAAAGTGTATATGCAGGGCATTTGTGTACACATCCGTATAGGAGTTTTTAGTGTCACTGGTGGCAGTAGGTTTAAAACTACATATGCCATTGTTTAGGAGGCTATAGTTTGCTTTGCAGATATTTTTCCAACTTTTGGATCCTGGGAGGGTCAGGTAAAATTGTTACATTGAATGTGACTGATTTATGGTCATAGCTTACCACAGTGGGTCTCACACATGGGGTGGTGCAGCAATCTTCAAACCCCTTGTGGGGGTGCAGACTAACTGTTCCAGAGCATTTATGTTTACAAAGTGCAGGAGTGAGTTTTAGCTCATATATGTTTCCCAATCAATGGAAGGATAGTTTAAAGGTACCCATGCCTACAGTGTTGGCTGTATTATGAGTGACTCAAGTAGGTTTAGGAAGTCACTATGTGGTTTTCATGGTTCATGTTGGTGGAACTGTAGCTAACAATGACTTGGAGGCAGGTTTTTCCTACAATTAGTTGGACTTGGAGTAACTCTAGGGAGTCGTACTGCTTAACCAGTCTTGAGGTGTACTTGTCTTTTATGAAGATGGATACACCTTCTCCTTCAGTTCTTTCATGTACATTTTGCAGCCTGAATGTGTAGATGGCATTATAGCCTTTCATGGGCAGAGTACCTCAGTGTGTCCTAAACCATATCTGTGTGGCTGCACAAACATTGACAGCTTCCCAAATAAGAAGTGCCTTCATTGAGTGTAGTATCTGATTTAAACTCCTGGCATTAAGCAGCATAACCCTGAGTTTATCTTTTGAGGATATTTTTATGTCAGAAACCTTGTTCTTATGACATTGCCTAAACAAGTCACTATCAGGGAGGCAAGTACCTTGGCCAGTAACTAAAAGGTAAGAGGTGACAGATGAAAACCCTCCCTGGCAAAGCAGCATGGTCTGTTGAGCATATCATCCCAGCCTGACAACTACTGGATCCTCCTGGAGTGACACCAGTAGCTAAGCCAATTGTTGACATCGATAATTCTTTTGTTTGTATTAAGGCATCATCCTGGGTGAAGGTAGAATTCTGCTTAGGGCTACAGACATAACTGTCTGGGACACATAATCTGAGATGTCACTCATATCTCTGTTAGTACAGTCCAGTGAGGTATGTCGCAAGTCATTTACTCCAACATGGAGTATGACAGAGGTGTTACTGTGGGTGATGTTGAGATACTTGAATGCGTGCGTGACTTTGTGGATCCTGGTACCTGACAGGTAGCTGACTTCACCTTGTACCACCTGGTGAGGGGGACATCTGTGTGTCTTACTATGGATTTGCCTATGACCAAGACATTGCACATTGATATGTTTGTTTTTATGTTTACTGGGTTGCTTTGGGACTAATTTGTGCAGAAGGTTTGCACTTATGAGGTCTCTGCTCTTTTGGTAAGCTTATAATGACTACCCCTGTGTATGTGAGGTTATGTGTTGTGCACTTGGTTGTTGAGGAGGTGAAGTGTGTGTGTTGGCAACCTGTTTGATATCTGGTTTGTTGTTACCTGAGAGAGAGAGCATTTATTCTAGATTCATTGTATAAATGCATCTCTCATGTACTGTATTTGTAAGTTTTATATGTACATGGTTGTCGGTATACATGAGGCAATAGAAGCCTAGCTTTGTAAAAACACAAGTACCCTTATTAAACATATTTAGATGGTTAATGTTAGCAGAGTGTTTTGTGAGCAGCAACAATTTGGCCTGTCTCTAAGGGACATAGTTGCCAGACAAGATGTGACCTTACAATCACCCAACCAGTAGTGAAGTCTGGGCTTGAACAGGGTCATTGAGGAACATTGCTCCACATGCAGTGGGAACCTATTACAGAGGGGTGTGAGTCACTGGGGGATATATCTATCTCCCCTGCATGTTTAGTTTATGTAACAGGCTCAGTTGAGAACCTTGGCCCAAGTTATTCCTTTCCTATTTGATTTGCAGATGTCCAGCATTTCCAGTAGGGGAGGGTCTGAGACTTCTCTGTAGGTCAGGCATAGGTCACCTATCAGCAGCTTGCAGGAAACTTACAGTAACAGGTCCTGTAGTCTTTCCATGTATGTGATGTTTGGAGAACCTGCATTCTTCCAGTCAAAAACCTCTATTTTTTTCTTCAGTTGCTGCAGTTGTCTGGTGAGGTGCAGACATAAAGGAGCCTTGTACTCAATTAGCGGTCTGATAAGGATGGTGCACAACAGAGCTATGACCTCCCTGGTCTTGGATGTGATGTCAATATGTATGAGGTGTACAATGCAGAATTTGTGTCTCACCACTATGGACACATAGTGATGAAAGTGTAGATTGCTATGAACATGTGTTCACAAGTCTCTTAACACTGTGTTTGAGCTGAGAGGGGTGCTATGTATATCATAATTAGCAGGGGTACTTCATTGCCAAAGGGGCAAGGCATTGTTTGCTGTAGGGTTCATTCTGTGAGTTTGGCACCAATCATTTGTCTCTGTCAGCTCCTTCTGCAATATGTTACCATCGCTGGTGGAATCTGTATGAGTGTGTCCAGTTAACAGTCATCTGCAAACATGGTAAACCACAGACCACCTACCATTACCTGCACTTCAAGGAAGTAGTTTCCACACAGTTGATGGCCCAGCACAGATCCTTGGGGTATTCCATTAGTAAGTGGCTAGTGTGGGGGTGCAGTCCCAACTTTGAGAGTGGGTGTTCTGTTGGTGAGCCAGTTGCCTCTCCAGCTAGTACTGTATGGCTTAATTCCCAGATGAGATATTTTTACTATGAGACATGAATGGAGAATATTGTCAATGGCCTTGGATAACTGAACATAGGTAGTATGTCCTGTTATCTGTCATCCAGGTCTTTGGGGTCAGTATCAAAGAAGTCTATGAGGATGAGGCTCAATAGGCAAGATCTATCTTGACAAATGCAACATGGGTTGACTCAAGTTCTAGATGGGCAGCCAACTGGCTCAACAATAGAACAAACACTCTCAAAGTTGGGGTCTGCACCTACACCACTAGCCTGCTCACCAGTGGAATACCACGAGAATCTGTATTGAGCTCTCAATTGTTTGGGAAATACTTCCCTGAAGCACAGGCAACATTAGATGGCCTGTGGTTTACCAAAGTTTGCAGATGATTGTTAACTGGATGCACTCATATAGAGACCTCCAATGATGGTAACATATTACAGAAGGGGATAACACAGACTGATGATTGGTGACAAACTCACAGACTGAACTTTAAGCATACAATGACTCTTTGTCCCCTTCGTTAATGAAGTACCCCTGCTAATTATGATATACATAGTACCCCCTAAGCTCAAACACAGTGTTCTGAAACTTTGGAACACATGTTGATAGAAATCTACACTTTCATCACTATGTGCCCATAGCAGTGACACACAGAACCTGCATTGTGCACATCATGCATATGGACATCACATCCAAGATGAGGGTAGTCATACCTCTGTTGTACTCTACCCTTATCACACCAGTACTGGAGTACAATGCTCATATCCCACAATGATTCACAATCCTCTGTAATAGGCTTCCACTGCATGAGACACAGTCCTCCTCAATGCCTTGCTCAAGCACAACCTTGGCTACTAGTTGGGTGATTGTAAAGTCATTTCTGGGGTGGCACCTATGTCCCTCATGGACAGGGCCAGTTAGTGCTGCTCACAAACACACTCTGCTAAAAATGATCATCCAACGATGCTCAATAATGGTATTTGTGTTTTTACACAGCTAGGCTTCTAAAGACATGTGCCTATGCAGGCCTCACAACCTGTTGTCAACCACATGGCCTGCTGATGTTATCTACTATAAGTACACCTGCACTCTTACATAAGTTAAACATGTACCATGGTGCTTGCGTAACATACTGTATTCTGTAGTCTGTGTACCTAGGTAGGGGTTCTGTTCTCACTGCAGTCAGTTTTTTGTGTGTGTGTGTGTGTGTGTGTGTGTGTGTTTGTGTGTCTAAACAACAGAGCAGATGTGTATCCTATAGTTACTGCTCCAATTACATGGATTACCAGTATTTTGTTACTTGCTCTTGCCTAAACATTCATTTAATACAGGCCACCCAACCTCTTGTCTCCCACATGGCCTGCTGCTGTTGTCTACTATAAGTTCACCTGCACTCCTGTATAAATCAGACTTGAGCTGTGGTGCTTGCATTAAGTACTGTGTTCTGTAGTCTGTGTACTTAGGTAGGGGTTCTGTTCTCACTGCAGTCAAATGTTTGTGTGTGTGTGAGTGTGTGTATGTGTGTGTGTGTGTGTGTGTGTGTGTGTGTGTGTGTGTGTGTGTGTGTGTGTGTGTGTATGAGCTGCTGCTTGACATTACAGAGAGCAGTTTACGCCAGCATGTGGGACATTGTCATCTTGTTCTCAACAGACACTGCTGATGCCATCAGCTATATTACATTTTTGGATATGCAATAGGGCCAGGGCAGGGTCAGAGACTGGTCTGGGGGCCAGGTCGAAATCACGTCATCCTATACAATAAAGTTTAAAGTGACATGGCTTTTAATCTATCCACATACATCATGGCTTGGTGTGTAGGCCCTGTGTTATCTTGCTGAGAAGGCTCTGAGGTCTCTCCTGTGCTACATGTGTCTGGTGAGGTACATGTAAAAAAGATCATTACACATTATAAGTGCTGTAATGAGGTTTGACTACAGTGCTGTCATACAATCTTAAGATGTTGATATGATGGCATGACATAGGCTTTCAATAGCAGTGTGGATACTTGGTGGTCAAAGTTCACATTGCTATCTAAATGTATTCTCATTGCTTGCATCACTGGGTTTCTAAATAGCAGGACTGTTGTCAATGCTGTGATTAACATGGACCTCCACTTTTCAAACATTTAACATTACAAACACACATTTCTGCATTGAATTGTAGATTGTGCACCTTTCTCACCATTCAGTTATGTGTGTTCATTCTTCCTGTACTATGTTATCACAACTGGTGGACTCAATGATTGCACTCAATATGCAATAATCAGCAAACTTGGTAAGCCAAAGGCCATATACTTTATTCTGAACTGTCAGGAAATACAGTCCAAACAGTGAAGGGCCAAGCACAGATCCCTGGTGGTTTGCCAATGGTGACAGCTCTACTGGTACAGCTTGATTCACCAACTGTCACATGATGTGTTCTGTCAGTTAGCCAGTTGTTTACTCATCACCTGATGTAAAGTTTAATCCCCAGCTTGGGAGATTTCTCAGTGATACCTGCATGTGTGATTGTATCAAACCCTAGGCCAGATCACAATAGGCAGTAAGCACTATCTTACATTGCTTCAGCCCTATCATATGGAATCAATGTGCTGTGACAACATCACAGATCACCTATTGCATGACCAGCACATACACCTTCCTGATACTGTGGAATACACAGTTCAACAAACCCTCCACACTGCCTATTTTCCCATACAAGGGTGTACATCAACATGCATCCACCTGTGTTGGGGGGCAGCACCTGATGCATGCATGTATAGCAACATCCTGACTCTCCTCGACTGTGAGTTAGACCAACATGTCATCATGAACCTCTTATACATATTTACTAGTAATATTCCAGGTGTATGCAGCAGACCTGTGTGAGTTGTTACCGCTACATCAGGTCCATTACATCTGATAGATCTCCTCAATAAGGTCATTGAGGGCATGCATAATGTCAACAATATCATCTTGTGGAACTTGAACAAGTGAAAGCATTTGACAAAAAGTCACACTGTGCTATTCAATCAACACTGTCACATGTGGCCATAAGCAGCTATATCACCAAATTATTAGACCAATGTATGACATATCTGGCATCTCACTATGTTGAAATGTGTGATGTGACATATACCTCAGGTCCAGTGATCAGGGCAGTACATCAGGGGTGTCTGCTAGGCCCTTGCCTGCCCCTTAGTTAAGTGATGGACATCACAGATTACCAACACATGCTGTGTCTAAACAGCTGCTTGAAGGACTACAGCATGTGGGCAATCACTGACTTATTGACCTGATTGTGATATTAATATAATACACACAGTATCATCACATACCAGAGACTGCTGCCACAGCCAATGGAACACCTGCATTGATGAGACACATGGAGGGATGTGTTGCATCAGGAAACAGACAAAACACCTGCATTGACAATATACATGGAGGGATGTGTTGCATCAGGAAACAGGCTCAAAACCTAAGTATAATGTGAACATCACACCCCATAATCAGACCAATAGGCATATGACCTGTGTCCTGGAGTAGACAGTAAGTGGTACATACATTAGCATGTGGTCACAGTGCTGACTACTCCCTTGACTGTAACACAAGTACTGGGTATATGAAAGACATGCACATCAGAGAGCATACTAACATCATGGTTCCCAGCCTTTATCACACCAATAACTGAGTACAATGCACCCTTCTACATGTACCTACCTACACATGTTCCAGTGGTGTGTAACTGAAGTGTACCAGCTTTCTCACAGTGTGCTGCTACACAGCTTATTGTCCATACCTAGGTATTCTGTCTAGGGAATATACATGACTGTCTGATGGTGCAGATCACCAATCAAGTTGTAACACCAAATGCATGTTTGCTACCTGTTCACACTGCATGCATAAGTGTTTGACAGTGTTAATGGCATGTATATCATAGGCTCATAGGTTCATAGGTAGGTACTAGGCTATTGGCCCTAGGGCCTATATAAGCCTAGTCAGAAAAAGGTAATCTAGCTTTCGCCACCCAAGAAAATTATTTTCCTGTGCCCCTACTAAGCAGAGCCACAGAGGTGATCCCCAGGGTGAATTTTCTATTTACCATCCAATCGAGCTTTTTCTTGAAGAGTGCTAATGAGGAGTTTTGTTTGATATAGATAGGTAATTTGTTACAGAGCATGGGACATCTCTGGGACATGAATTTATCCCTCCAGCATGTTCTGTTTATTGTGGTGGCAAGGTTTAGGTCCCTAAAGTATGTAGCTTAGAGCGAATGGGATTTCTTTAAGTGAAGCATGTTCAACAGCTCTGGGTTTGACCTAGCTTTGTATGTTAGGCAGAGATCACCTCTGAGTAGGCGATATGTGATGGAGTAAGTTTGAAACAGTCTGTGTAGGGCATCTGTTTGAGGCCAGTAATCCTCTTTGTGACGTATTTCTGCGGCCTTTCCAGTTGTTGCAGATTGCTTGTGAGGTACATACCAAAAGGGGCATTGTACTGTATAATGGGTCTAATGAGTGCTGAGTAGAGGGGAACAATGACCTCTTTTTTCCTGGATGAGAAACCTTTTGTGATGAGGTGTGCCACGTAGAAGGATTTCCTGACTACTGTGGTGATGTGATTATCAAAGGAGAGACTACTGTCCACCTGCGTCCCAAGGTCTCATCACACCTTCAGTGTTAAGTAGGCTACCACCTATGTGGTAGCTCACGGGTACAGAGTTTTTACCAAAGGGGATGACAGTGCACTTTTTGGCATTGAGCTTGAGGCCATGGCTTTGACACCAGGCATCTGTCTCAGTGATCCCCTTTTGTAGGATGTCCACATTGTTAGGAGTTTTGATTATGGCTTCTAGTTTGCAGTCATCTGCAAACATCATTAGCCAAAGACCTTCTGTGTTAGCCTGTACTTCAGAAAAGTATATACTAAACAGGAGAGGACCCAGGACAGAACCCTGTGGTACTCCACTTGTCACTGGTCTGAAGTCAGATTTGGAGTCTGCTACTTTCACAGCGTGGGTTCTGTCAGTGAGCCAGTTGGCAACCCATCTTGTGACATAGGGATTTATACCTAGTTTGTTGAGTTTATCTATAATTCCAGAGTGGTGGATGGAGTCAAAAGCCTTGGCAAGATCTAGATAGGCTGTGTGAACCTCCTTATCCTGTCTATGGCTTTGGTGACTGCTTCAAAGAAGTTTATCAGTTTTAGGAGACATGATCTGCCTTTTAAAAACCCAAACTGGATGGGGTCCAGAGTTGGAGATTACTAAGAGAGCACCCCAGCACTACCAGGTTATACCTCATACCATACTTTTTGGCCCCAAAGCTTGGACCAAACCACAAAAGGAGGGGGAGTATCAATATTCGTCAAAGATACCCACACCTCCAGGTTGGTGGCACAGCACGAAGCATCAGAGAATATCCATGTGCAACTAACAGTGGGTAAAACTACCTTCCAGTTTTTAGCCTGCTAAAGACCACCTTCCCAAACCCAGGAACCCCACTCGGCCTTCCTGAGAACACTGGAAAATATGAAGGTCTCTCCAAACACCATTATATTGGGCGACTTCAACTACCCAAACATAGACTGGGAGCATTACTCTAGCTCCAACACTCTAGCCCAAACGTTCCTAGAATTTATAAACTCAAATGCTATGGAACAACTTGTTACTACTCCCACAAGAGGGGAAAACATACTGGACCTGATCATCACCAACATGGGGACTCTATGCTCCAGACCAGAAGTGTATCCCTCACTGCTAAGATCAGACCATAAACTAATCTCACTGGATATCCACATCCCGACCCCACCTCCTGCCCAGAAAACCACAGTGAAAAACTTCTCTAAAGCAAAGTTCACACTCCTCAAAACTGAGGTGGAATCCTTCAAAGCCCCCGGGCCTGTGGAAAATACGGCCCAGACTGAAGAATCCTTTATAAATGCATTCTATGAACACCTTCAGGAATGCATGGATCATGCAATCCCAAATAAAACCAAGACCCAATCCTCCAAAGGCAGACATCCTGTCTGGTGGACCCCAGCCATAAACAAACTATACAATAGAAGGAGGAAGCTACTAAATGATAGAGCAAAATCCCAAAAAGGGAAGGCATCTCTGATCAGTATTAGCAAAAACTACGGCACTACTCATAAAATCATCTAAGGCCAGCTTCGAGAGAAAAATTGCACAGGACACTAAGGATAATCACAAGGCTTTCTTTAGTTATGTTAGGAACCTGGGTGGGAATTCCCAGATATGCTCAGAATTAGTCCAAAATGACAAAAAATACACCGAATCCACAGACATTGCCAACATCCTAGCTGACAGGTTCAGCAAACTCCCCCACCAAAAGGGCAAATATCTATCCCAGCAGAGTGCTGTCCCCCTGATATCTCAGATGCTCAGGTAAGAGCCGCCCTCTCCAAAGCAAAAAACACAGCATCAATGGGACCAGACGGTGTCCCGGGCTGTGTCCTACATGAACTCCAAGAAGAGCTAAACCCAAACATAAAACTACTGTTCAATCTCAGCCTTACTACAGGATATGTACCCAAAGAGTGACGTACAGCAACAGTGGTCCCTCTCCACAAAGGTGGTGCCTCAATGGATCCTGGAAACTATCGCCCCATAAGCCTGACTAGATTGGTCTGCAAAGCTATGGAAAGGATCATCATGGACCTCATCAATAAAGATATTGGGGACCTACAGACACTGGATCCTACCCAGTTCGGCTTTGTTAAGGGTAGATCCTGCCTCTTAAACCTGGTTGATTTCTTTGAAACAGTCACCAAGACCATTGATGAGGGGAAGGTGGTCCACACAGCCTACCTGGACCTCGCAAAAGCCTTCGATACAATATCCCACTCAGGCATTATAGATAAGCTCACCAGCCTAAATATAAACCCCTATGTCACTAGATGGGTTGCAAACTGGCTCAAGGACAGAACCCAAATGGTTAGAATTGCTGGAGCCATGTCAGACTCCAAACCAGTTACAAGTGGCATCCCACAAGGCTCAGTCCTGGGACCTCTCTTGTTTGGTATATATTTCTCGGAGGTACAGGCCAACACGGAAGGACTGTGGCTGACCAAGTTCTCAGATGACTGCAAACTGGGCGCCATAATAGACTCTCCAGCCGACACAAGCATCCTCCAAAAGGGCCTCATATAAACAGACAACTGGTGCCAGAGCCATGGCCTCAAGCTAAACGCCAAAAAGTGTATAGTCATCCCCTTTGGCAAAAACAAAGTGCCCACAAATTACTACATAGGTGGTAATACATTAAGTACAGAAGAAGTAATTAGGGACCTGGGGACTCAAGTTGATAGCAGTCTCTCACTTGACAACCACATGGCCAAAGTGGTTAGAAAAACATTTTATATAGCCCACCTAATCATGAAGGGATTCACATCTAGATCAAGGGAGGTCGTCGTGCCTCTTTACTCATCCCTCATCAGGCCCATAATTGAGTACAATGCCTCTTTTGGGATGTACCTTACCAGACACCTGCAGCAACTGGAAAGACCCCAAAAGTACCTCACCAAGAGGATCAAAGAGCTCAAACAGATGCCATATGCTGCCCAGTTAAAGAATCTCCAACTCTACTCAGTGGCATACTGCCTGTTCATGGGCGATCTGTGCCTGACGTATAAAGCCATGTCCAACCCAGAATTAATGGACATGCTGCACCTCAGAAAATCCAAATCCCATCGAGCTATGCGCTCGAGAGACTTGAACCTCAGCACTGAAATAAATAGGACATGCTGGAGAGACAGATTCATAACCCAGAGGCTCCCTTCACTCTGGAATAAAATCCCAGTCCAGGTTAGGCAGAGTCCCTCACTGACTCTCTTCAAGAGGAATCTTGATGAGTGGATGGGAGATTGTAGGTTTAACCCGGGTATCACATCTGTGTCACTGTTAGACAGAGGCACAGTATACTAACCTCGAAAAAGGGCATAGCAAAATTAATTTAAAATGGGTGGCGAAAACCAAACACATTCTGGCTAGGCTTATAAATGCCCTAGGGCAGATAGCCTAGTATGAACCTATGAACCTATGAACCTAATGTCTTTGTTTATAAGTTCCATGATGATACATTCCATGGCCTTGCAGACCAGGCTGTTTAGGCTAATGGGGCGGTAGTTTCCGGGGTCCATGGTGGCTCCCCCTTTGTGGAGTGGGATAACTGTCGCTGTGAGCCATTCAGTGGGTACAAAGCCTGAGGTGAGGCTATGGTTGAACATGGTGCTTAGGTGGGGTGCCAATTCATTCTGTAGTTCATGTAGAACGCAGCCTGGGATGTTGTCAGATCCCATGGATGTGTGTTCTTGGCTTTGGAGAGTGTGGTTTTTACCTGTGCAGCCATTATTGCAGGAATTTTGCATTCTTCCGATATAGAGATGGACCCTTTAGGGGGTGAGAGGGGGGTAATTTAGCACTGGACCTATCTGCCAGGATGTTGGCAATATCAGTTGGATCGGTATATTTAGTGCCATTGTGCTGTAACTCAGAGCAGATCTGAGTGTTGCCATTGAGATTCTTGACATAGCTATAGAATGCTTTGTGGTTGTCTTTAGAATCAGTGGTGATTTTGTTTTTTTAACTAGCTTTGGAGGATTTTATGAGGGATCTCAGCCTCTTAATGAGGCTGACCAGGGAGTTCCTCCAATCATGGGATTTTACTCTTTTTTTGCAACTATTTCTTTCTTCTGTTGTAGCATTTGTTTATGGCAGGGGATCACCAGATTGGCTTCCTTTTTTTGGAGGATAGAATCTTGGTTCTGTTAGGGATAGCACAATCCATGCACTCGTGTAAGTGCTTATAAAGTGCATTTGTGTAGGATTCAGCAGTCGTACCTCTATTGTCCATCTGCATAGGCATTGTGAAGTTTGCCACTTCTGTCTTAAGAAGTGTGAAGTTGGCTTTGGAGAAACTTTTTACGGCAGTTTCCCTAATGGGGGGTGGGGGCAAGATGTGGATGTCTAGGGTGATTAGCTTGTGGTCGGATCTGACCAATGAGGAACTGACCTCTGGTGAGGAATACTGGTCGCCCATGTTGGTAATGACCAGGTCTAGGATATTGCTGCCCCTGGTGGGGGTGTGGATAAGTTGATCCAAGGCATTGGAATTTATGAATTCCAGAAAATGTTGAGAAAAATAGTTGGTACATGAATAATTTTCCCAGTTAATGGTGGGGTAGTTGAAATCACCCATTATTAGGGTGTTGGGTTGTACTCTAATATTTTCCAGTGTATCAAGAAATGAGGAGTGGGAATCCTGGCACATGGTGGGAGATCTGTAGCAAGTTACAATTTGGATTGTGGTCTTGCCCAGAGTTAGTTGCACTTGGATAATCTCAGATGCATTATGCTAAGCAACTAGCCTGGAGGTGTGGATATCCTTAATGAATATGGACACACCTATGCCTTTAGCGTTTTGGTCCAGGTTAGGTGGCCGAAAGGTGTGGTATGAATTATAGCCTGGTAATGCAGATATCATTTGTGAAAGTGTGAATTGTGCCACAGATATATGCCATGCACACAAGTCAACTAGCCTGTTGTGACCATACTTTCACATACAGGTATAGCAGTGTCTCTCTTAACACTTCCTGCAGATATTACAGTACCAGGGCAGTGTGTGTGGTTACACTCATAGAGTGTGGATGTATTATTTATTTATTTACATTTGATAACCAGGTAGTGTCCGACTGGGCCAGAAGCTTGTTTTCAGTGGAGACCCAGGGAGAAAAGCTCCAAGGAAGATTACATAATTATATATGCTATCAAACAAGTTGTCCAGTGTGTGTGCAGGCTATTCTGTTAGCACTCAACATCACATATGTTATGTCAGAGGCATGAGATTAGTGGTGGTTTTATTCAGATATTGTTCATGATTGGGGTTGGTTCTGTTAAAGTTTGTCGTGATCCTTAACCTGTGGCCACCATGCTGGAGACCTCTGCTGAGAGTACACTCATATTCAGGTATATCAGTTTGCACAGCTTCCCAATATGCACCCTACCTCAATTGTATGTCAAATCTCTGATAGATGCCCTCTGCATCATTCATGTTAGGATGCTTATCGCACACACACATCCTCCCCATTGTTATGTCAACTTGTGTGACTGTTACAGACAACACATTTTAAATGTACAGTCCGTACTGTACCATATAGATATGTGCTTGGTGTTGCTGCTAGAACCATCTTTCATTGACGTGCTCTCCTCTGCTGTACATGCGGGAGTTTCACCTGTACTCTTTTCCGGTGTTCATTCCTACAATTCATCTGTGTGTCCCTGTTCAATACACACACTCTTCCCCTGAGTGATTTTACATGGGAGTCCCATGGCCTGTTATAGATCATTAACACAGCTTCAGTACATAGGTTCATAGGTTCATAGGTTCATACTAGGCTATCTGCCCTAGGGCATTTATAAGCCTAGCCAGAGTGTGTGTGGCTTTCACCACCCCTTAGGATGAGAATACTATACCCATTAGTTTGCTGTGCCTCTGTCCAGCAGTGACACAGAGATGATTCCCGGGGTAAACCTATGATCTCCCATCCACTCATCAAGATTTCTCTTGAACAGAGTCAGTGAGGGGCTCTGCCTCACATGGACTGGGATTCTGTTCCATAGTGTAGGGAGTCTCTGGGTGATGAATCTGTCCCTCCAGCACGTCCTATTTATATCCGTGTTGAGGTTTAAGTCTCTTGCTCTCGTGGCTCTGGTGGATTTGGATTTTTTGAGGTGGAGCATGTCCATTAATTCCGAGTTGGACATGGCCTTGTATGTCAGGCACAGATCACCTCTGAGCAGACGGTATGCGACTGAATAGAGCTGGAGTTTCTTCAGTCAGGCATCGTATGACATATGTTTGAGCCCCTTTATCCTTTTGGCAGGCATTATCCTGACAGAATGTCAGGAATGGGATATCACAATACTCTGTGTGATGTCCCTTCTCTGGGCCAGTAATCAAAGAGCCTCAGTCCTCACCACTGGCACCAGTGAGGGACGTAACATATTGGTGAGTAGTGGTGTAGAAATTAATTGAACTTCTGTAGGCTGTAGCCAGTTGTCACTAAAGGTGTGTGTACTCTCGGCAGCCACGAGGTAAACATACAGAGTTTAATTTTCACAACAGTTTTATTTTCTTATTTTTTATTTTTTTAGTTTTTTAGTTTAGTCAGGGAAAGCAGACAAAGACATCAGCAGAGGATTATGGCAAGCTGACAAAGAACCAGTTGGCCAAGGTGTGTGAAGCCAAAGGACTGGTGCATGCCAACCTGACTAAAGAGGAAATTATTCCAGCTTTAGTCACAGCTGAAGCCCAGACAAGCAACCAGGAGGCTAACCAGTCTGGTGATGGGGATTTGCAGCCCTGAGAAACAGGACAGTTTACCTTTTCCTCAGAGGACTCAAACTCATCTGGAGTTAAAGAGTGTTGAACTGGATGTTAATCGTTTGGATCGTTTATATCGTTTATATAGCACAACAACGGGCAGCGCCGCCTAATTGGGTTTAAACTATTCCTGGCTCCACAAAGTCTGCTCTTCACTTTTTCCCTTAGAACTGCTCTATCTCACAATTTAAACACCATATTCTCATTCTAAGGCCCTTCACTAGTCCAATTAAGTAATCCTACAAGTTAGCACTATTAAACCATAAGCACTACTTACGCTTATACTCTCTACAATTACCCTGTCCTCTATTGGTCCGTCTTAAATTCAGTTTCCCTATTACTCTAGCATGTCCAAAGGTCAGTCAATGGTTTCCTCTCCAGTCCAGCTGGTGAATCTGGGAATTTTGAGGCAATGTTACAACTGTCTCATGTACACAGACAACCCTCTCCTCCTCCAAACAGGTTCAAATATATGTGAGAGATGCAACTATTTAGCCAAACTGGAAGCTGAGCTCTCTCATCTCAAAACTGGTGTAACCAGTCAGGAGGAGAAGGTAACCTCACACAACACAATTCCAGTATCACATAGTCCCACCACATCAGTGAACCAAACACATAAATACACAAAAACATACTCGGAGGCTCTAAATAAAAATCTACCTAAGCAACAGAGACCTCCAAAGCAGACATCTAAGCAAACGCTACCTCAAAACAAAACACACACAACACATAACCCACAAAGTCAGTGTGCCAAGCAGCCACAGCCCTTAAGGCTGAATAACACACCTGATACTCTTGTTATAGGTGACTCTATTGTCAGACACACTGACATCCCGCTCACCAGGCTGAATAAAGAGAAGGTCACAGTGAGCTGCCTGTCGGGTGCTAGGATCCGACACATAACGCAAGCACTCTGGTCACTCCAAAGCAAATACAAATATGACTCAGTCATTGTACATGCTGGTGTGAATGACCTGAGACGTACCTCCCTGGACTACATGAAAAGAGACATAGAGAAGCTCTCTGATCATGTAGCCCAGGCTGGTATGACCCTGACCTTGAGCAGCATCTTACCCTCACCTAGAATGATGCCACAGTACAAAGACAAAATGATCGATTTTAACAATTGGCTAAAATGTTGGTGTCATTCAAAGGGGATCCAGTGTCTGTCAGCCTGGGATGACATGCTCGACAAGCCACGTTGCTTCGCTAGGGACGGCTTGCACCTGTCACCACTGGGCTTTCGGATATTGGCAAAGGCTCTTGCCACCCCTATAGTGCCTTTTTTAGGCAAGGCTCAAAAGTCAAACCCACCCCCATAGACAGCACAAGGAACAAGAAACTAAGGGTAATGCTGCTAAACGCCAGAAGTCTTAACCTCAAGATGCACGCACTCAAAGCTCTCCTCAGTATGGAGAACATCGATATCTGTGCAGTGACAGAAACCTGGTTCAAGGCTCCAGAGAGCACCCCAGCACTACCAGGCTATACCTCATATCATGTTTTTCGGCCCCAAAACTCAGACCGAACCTCAAAAGAAGGGGGAGTTTCCATATTTATCAAGGATATCCACACCTCCAGGTTAGTGGCATTGCACGAAGTATCGGAGACCATCCATGTGCAACTAACAGTGGGCAAGACTGCTTTTCAGTTTATAGCATCCTACAGACCACCTTCTCAAAGTCAGGAATCCCATTCGGCTTTCCTGAAAACATTGGAGAACATGAAGATCTCTCCGAACACCATTATATCGGGTGACTTCAACTACCCAAACATTGACTGGGAGCACTACTCAAGCCCCAGCACCTTAGCCCAAAGATTCCTGGAAATTATAAACTCAAATGCTATGGAACAACTAGTCACCACTCCCACAAGAGGGGACAACATACTAGACCTGATCATTACCAACATGGAGACTCTATGCTCCACACCAGAAGTATATCCCTCATTGGTAAGATCAGACCATAAATTCATTTCACTGGATGTCCACATCCCGACCACACCCCCAGCCCAGAAAACCACAGTGAAAAACTTCTCAAAAGCGAACTTCTCACTTCTCAAAACCGAAGTGGAATCCTTCAAGGCCCCAGGGCCAGTGGAAACTACAGCCCAAACTGCAGAATCCTATATAAATGCATTCTACGGACATCTCCAGGAATGCATGGATCATGCTATCCCAAACAAAACCAAGACCCAATCATCCAAAGGCAGGCGCCCAGTCTGGTGGACCCCTGCCATAAATAAACTGTACAACAGAAGGAGGAAGCTACTACATGATAGAGCAAAATCCCTAATAGGGAAGGCATCTCTGATCAGTACTAGCAAAAAATTACGATCCTCATAAAATCCTCCAAGGCCAGCTTCGAGAGAAAAATTGCACAGGACATCAAAGACAATCATAAGGCTTTTTTCAGTTATGTTAGAAACCTGGGATGCAACTCCCAGACTTGTTCTGAGTTGATTCTAAACAACAAAAATACACTGAACCCACAGACATCACCAATATCCTGGTAGACAGGTTCAGTGCAAACTTTTCCACCCCCCCCCCCAAAAGAGCAAGTATCTATCCCGGCAGAGGGCTGCCTCCCAAACATCTCAGATGCTCAGGTGAAGGCTGCCCTCTCCAAAGCAAAAAACACTGCTTCCATGGGACCAGATGGCGTCCCAGGTTGCATCCTACATGAACTACAAGAGGAACTAATCCCTCAAATAAAACAGCTATACAATCTCAGCCTCACTACAGGATATGTGCCCACAGAATGGCATACAGCAACAGTGGACCCACTCCACAAAGGTGGAGCCTCTACGGACCCTGGAAACTATTGCCCCATAAGCCTGACTAGCTTAGTCTGCAAGGCTATGGAGAGGATCATCATGGAGCTCATAAACAAAGACATTGGGGACCTACAGACACTAGATCCTACCCAGTTCGGCTTTGTCAAGGGCAGATCCTGCCTTTGAACCTGGTTGACTTCTTTGAAACAGTCACCAAAGCCATAGATGAAGGGAAGGTAGTCCACACAGCCTATCTGGACCTTGCAAAGGCATTTGACACAATACCCCACTCGGGCATCATAGATAAGCTATCCAGCTTAAATATAAACCCCTATGTCACAAGATGGGTCGCAAACTGGCTCAAAGACAGAACCCACAGAGTGAGAGTTGCTGGAGCCATGTCAGACTCGAAACCGGTCACAAGTGGCATCCCACAGGGTTCTGTCCTGGGACCACTCTTGTTCGGTATATACTTTTCCGAGGTACAGGCAAACATGGGAGGACTATGGCTCACCAAGTTTGCAGATGACTGCAAACTGGGCACCATAATCAACTCTCCAGCTGACACAAACATCCTTCAAAAAGGTCTCACAGAGACAGATAACTGGTGCCAGCGTCATGGTTTAAAGCTAAATTCCAAAAAATGTATAGTCATACCCTTTGGCAAAAACAATGTGCCCACAAATTACCACATAGGCGGAAACCCATTAAGTACAGAGAAAGTTATTAGGGACCTGGGGACCCAAGTTGATAGCAATCTCTCCTTTGAAAACCACATTGCCAAAGTGGTTAGAAAGACCTTCTACATAGCCCACCTCATCACGAAGGGTTTCACATCTAGATCAAGAGAGGTAATCGTGCCCCTTTATTCATCCCTCATCAGGCCCATCATAGAATACAATGCCCCTTTTGGGATGTACCTTACCCAACACCTGCAGCAATTAGAAAGACCCCAAAAGTATCTCACCAAGAGGATCAAGGGTCTCAAACAGATGCCATTTGCTGCTCGGTTAAAAAAACTCCAGCTCTACTCAGTTGCATACCGCCTACTTCGAGGCAATCTATGCCTGACATACAAAGCTATGTCAAATCCAGAATTAATGGACATGCTCCATCTCAGTAAATCTAAATCCCTTAGAGCCACACGCTCGAGGGACTTGAACCTCAGCACAGAAATAAATAGAACTTGCTGGAGTGACAGGTTCATAACCCAGAGGCTCCCTTCGCTCTGGAATAGAATTCCAGTTCATGTGAGGCAGAGCACCTCACTGAATCTCTTCAAGAAGAATCTCAATAAGTGGATGGAGGATCATAGGTTTGTCCCAGGGATTACTCCCGTGTCACTATTAGACAGAGGCACAGTAAACTAAACCTTAAAAAGGGCACAATATACTCAAATCAAGGGGTGGCGTAAGCCATACAGAATCAGGCTAGGCTTATAATTGCCCCAGGGCAGATAGCCTAGTATGAACCTATGAACCTATGAACCTAATTAGAATAAGTTAAGAGACTGCACAGGCAAAACACATGTACTCAGCATCATCAGTGAGACTGTGGCATTTGGAGGCCGAAGAAAATGAGAAATAGTGCCAACATGAAAGGGAGCTGATGACTTCATCAGGGTCATGGAGGTAATGGGGAAGTGAATAACCAAACCCTAGAAGCAATGAAGGTCAATACATTTCTTCCAAAGTTTACAGAGGATGATAATTTTGATGGGTTTATTCATATATTTGAAAGAGTATGTAAACTATGCTAACCAAGGGCTCTGGGTATGGCTCATGACCCCCTTACTCCATGGTAAAGCTGTAACTACTGTTTCTAAATTGTCTGATACTGGTTGTTTTTACTATGATAAAGTTAAACAATGTTTATTAGAATGTTTTAAGTTAACACTAGAATCTTACAGAAAAAGTTTAATGAGCATAGATGCAAGGCAGATGAAAGTGTATGTGATTATATTGCCGAGTTAAGCACTTATTCTCATAGGTGGGTGATTGTGCATCAGGTCACCACTTTTGAAAAGGTGGCAGACCTTTTTGTGAGGGAACAAGCCCTTAGCACCTTGCCTGAGGACATGAGAATCTGGTTGACAGACCAGGAGTGTAACTCTGCAAATGAGCTGGGAAGAAAAGAGAATTTCTACTTAGCAAGCAGGGCATCACTGCACTTGGATATAAGGAAACACATGGTGGGCAGCCTACACCACCCCAACAGAGTCCACCAGTAACAGGGGAAGCCACTAGTTCAGGTACATGGTCAGGATCAAGGGTTAGATGTTTTAAGTGTAACCAGCGAGGCCATGTGACATACAGATGTCCATGTTAGCAGGGTGGGGAACAAAAGATGGGGGCACCAGCAAGTGGGAATAACAGTATGCCAGTGGTAAGTTGCCTGGAGACAACAGGGGTACCAGACTATAACTGGACTTTATATCCTATCTTAGTGGATGGAAAACAGGCCACTGTTAAGAGGGACACAGCCTCTGACATAACCATTGTGAAACCTGCAGTGGTTAAAACAGGAGCAGTACTTGCTTGGGCAGTCCACTCCAGTCAGAGCTTTAGGAGAGACCCCATTCCAAATGCCTTTGGCTAGGGTTCACCTTGACTGGGAGGGTGGAAAAGGAAGCAAGCAAGTAGGTGTGCTTGAGGATATCCCTGTAATTGTCTTGGTAGGGTATGATTATGATAAAGTAGTACCTCATGTGTATGCAGTTACATGCAGTCAGGCTTGGAGACAGGCATGTGGGGTTGGTAGCCTGGGGGAGACTCAGACAGTCTGAACACCTGAAGCCTGAGTTGGTGAGGTGGCTATTTCAGGGAGGGAACTATCCTGTAGCAGTGAGCCTGAAGGTGAGCCACAGCTGCTGGTAGGTACTGATGTTCCCTTGGACAGATTGACTGCAAGGGCAGTGGTGAGTGGCAGTACCCAGGCTAACAGTGAGGCACATTTGTCAGAGGATATGAGACTTCCTGTGGAAGGGGAGCTGGGAAGGGTCACAAAGGTAGAGCTGAGACAGGCTCAGCTCTTGAACCCTACACTAAGAGGCTTGAGGGAGGTAGCTAGGGAGGCAGCTGATTCTCAAGAAAAAGGAGAGTCTGTATACTGGAACAAAGGGTTATGGTATGGAGAATGAACCCCTGAGGGAGGGCTAGAGGATGAGGTAATACAGCAGTTGGTAGTGCCTAGGCCCTGGCAATTCTAGCCATAGAGCAAAAACCAAAACCTTCGCAAAGATGGCAAGTGCACAAGCTCAAAACACAAATGCAACCACAGAACAAATAGAGCCAGCACATGCGTGAGAGAAAAAATAATACTTCAATAAAGTCAAATAACAGTCCACAGACCGGTTTCAGCTGAAAGCCTTTTTCAATGCATAACACAGACTGCAATACACAGCCCCATATTAATAGGGCATTAACAGTACAATCAGCCAATCAAATAATTTTTTATAAATGTTCATTTAAACCAGGTGGAAATAGACCACCCAGTCTCACAATCCATGCCTTTTCCTTTTGGTTTAATATATTGTGCCAACTGACTTTGCAATTTTTATTTCCAGAAACCCTGTCAATAATAATAAAATGAAATTGAGCAGAAGGTTTTGTGTTTGAATAGTGCATTAGTAGGACATTTATACCTTATATTACTAAAATGTTCAGACATATGAAGCCTCATAGGTCTAGAAGTTTGACCTATATAAAAGACTGAACAATTGCATACAACCAAATAAACTACCCAATCCGTGCTACAATTTCCAAATATGTTAATGTGAAACATGCAAGATATATTTTTGGTGGTAAATTCTTTGGTTTGGATTTTTTCATTGTACGTTATTTCCTTGTTTAAAGGCTTCATTTAATAATGTGTATTTGTGGCACTAAAATAACTTTATACACAGGTCTGTATTGCTTTTGAAGTGGGACACTACGTTAGAATCAATGTTTCAGTATAACTAAACCACTATTTTGGTTGGCAGAATTCATGTTTCCTGTAACATATGTATATGTGAAAGCTTTACCAATATATTTTTGTAATTTCGGGGCATAATTTAGCACTTCAACTTGGAATGTGGTTCAAAATGGATCAATGGAACATCTAAACAACATATGTGCCTACCAGAATGATTTTAGTCCTATACTAGGAAAGACAAACCCAGACTCTGCTACACTTTGCTGTGAAGGAAAGGGTAGTTTGCTTTTTATTTGTTTTATTTTGTATTACTTTATTGCCTTTTTATATTTTGATATTTCAGAAGTTCTCCCTACCGGCTGCAATATCATTAGACAAGACAGACCACTTTGTAAAGGGGGTGGAACTGCCTTACTGTATAAGTCCAACTTAACTGTACGTCAATTACCAAACTCCTACTCCTCCCCCAATAATTGGGACATACTTATCTCACATCTTCAATGTCACCCTTAAAAGGTCATCACCACAATTGTGATCTATATTCCACCTGGTAATACACCTGCTAGCCTTGAAGACTTCTTATCCTAGTGTTCTTCCACATACTCACAAGAAACCCTTATTCTGGGGGATTTCAACCTAGATTGGTTCACCTGCATGTCA
The DNA here is from genome assembly GCF_019279795.1 of Protopterus annectens. Taxonomy (NCBI): domain Eukaryota; kingdom Metazoa; phylum Chordata; order Ceratodontiformes; family Protopteridae; genus Protopterus; species Protopterus annectens. The sequence continues at coordinate 1,373,455,322 of NC_056725.1, read as the reverse complement.
GAACCACCAAGTAATCTAATAAATCTCCATGGCTACCAGCAGCTAGTCCAAATTCCAACTAAATGTCATAAAAAAATCTAAAAGGGAATCCATCCTTGACTGGGTCTTAACTAACAACCCCACATTGTACCCCCACGCAGGCAGTGTCCCAGACAACTTAAGTGACCACAACATAATATACTTGAATTATTTTATTTTATTTTTATTTTACTTTTGTTGACCGGGATAGTCCGACTGGAGTAATGTCCATTTTCAGCAGAGGCCCGGGGAGAAAAGCTCCAAGACAAACAACAAGTTTAACAGTATTAATAAAAGGGACAATCAGACATGTACATATTGAATTATACAAAGATAGAGGATCATAGGTTCATAGGTTCATAGGTTCATACTAGGCTATCTGCCCGAGGGCATTTACAAGCCTAGCCCATAGTTCCTTTAGTATGGGGAACTATACCCATTATTTTTCTCCCATCCATTGGTCAAGATTTCTCTTGAACAAGGCCAGCCTCACATATTTTATTCCACAGCATAGGAGTCTTCCAGCACGTCCTATTAATAGCCGTGTCAATGGTTGGATAAGTTACATAGAAAATGTATATTTATGTATCCTTTCCATATGTGTATTTATTTTTTCCACACAATTCTTTATATAAAAGGAAAGAATATTACAAAGATATAATAAAAACATACATAAAATAAATCCAATAGCCAAACCAATATTTTTATTTTTTACAAGCATATGCAAAACCATTAACTATATATCCACTAGAAACACAAAAAAATTATCTTCTGAGGTCCTCAATACTTTATTCTGTAACTGTGACTGGAACCCCCTAAAAACATTCCCACTTGATCAGGCTGTAGCATATTTCAGCAAAACATTTCTACAACACCTAGACACTGTCGCTCCATTGTGCAAAATCAAGGTTAGAGCCTCTACAAACCTCTGGCTCAGTAAAGAAGCCAAACAAATCCTCAGGTCCAGAGACACTGCCTGGCTTTACTACCAAAAAAAACAAAGAAACGCAAAGCCTAACTGTACCAAGAACTGCGCAACTGTGCAAAAAATGCATTAGGCTGGACAAAAAAATCTTACTACATGACATTACAAACTAAATACCAACACAACCCCCAAAAATTTTGGAAAAATGTAAACCAGCTACTAAAACCCATCCAAAAGGCTATCCCCAAACCAACCACCCCTGATACTAAAGCTCCCATCGAAACACAATTCAACTCCCACTTTGTGAACTTAATTCTATCCTTAGTATCATAGGACAGCTTCTTTCTCACTATACCCCCCAACACAAATAACACTAATACAAGCTTTACCATCAAAACAGTTTCCACCACTTCAATCAAAATCATGCTCTCCAAACTAAAAACCTCATCAACAGGAGCCGACCTACTTCCCAGTTATTTCTTGAAACTCACAGCAGATGCTATTGCTAACCCAATATCCACTCTCATAATCAGATTTATTGTTGAAAACTATGTGCCCAAACTCTGGAAAATATCCTATGTTACACCCATACAAAAAGGTGGGACCTCCACTTAACTTAATAACTACAGACCCATTTCTTTACTCTCCCCCCGGCCAAAATCCTAGAAAAATGCATCCATACCCAGATGCTAAAATATCTCCTAGAGAGCAACATCCTGTCACCTACTTAGCATGGTTTCAGACCTGCCCATAGTACCACTACAGCCCTCCTCTGCTTCACAACTGTCTCAAAAATGAAGGTCTGCAGTTGTCAACTCTTTTTTTGGATATGTCCAAAGCATTTGACACAGTCTTTCACCAAATCCTGCTAAACAAACTAAACCAATATCACCTATCAAATTCCACTCTTACCTGGTTCCAAAGCTACTTAACTGACAGGTACCAAGCTGTGAAATGGGAAAATTCTCTCTCTCCTCAGCTGCCCATAACTATAGGAGTCCCACAGGGTTATATCTTAGGACCACTACTATTCACAATCTTCACAGATGACTTCCATACCTCCACACAGCATGCATCTATCAATCAGTATGCAGATGACACTACCTTAATCTGTGCTGCACAAAACATTCCCACCCTCCAGCAAACAACTCAACTAGCATTCTCTGACATTGAAAACTACCTTACCAAAGCCCAACTTATCCTCAATCCAAAGAAAACTCAACTTATGATTATAACCAGTTCTAACAAAAACACTGATAACAGTCAGTTCACCATCTACTCCACAAATGCTACTCCAATCGCTCCAATGGCACAGACTAAGCTATTGGGAATAACCATAGACTCCCACCTAAAATTTGATAGTCATCTCAACTTAACTATTAAAATAGTACATGCCAAACTGGGATCACTCTACCGTATCAAACCATTTCTTACCAACAACACAAGATCAGCCATTGCTTGCTCCCAACTTCTATCCACCCTACTCTATGCATCTCCCATTCTGACTAATCTCAACAAAACTGAACTAAGCAAAATGGAAGCCTGCTATAAAAGAATTGCCCGCTTTGCTGCAATTTGCTCATATAGAACTCACCACTGTACTACTTTGAGACAACTCCACTGGCTTGAACTGCCCAACCTCCTAACCTACAATCAGCTCTGCCTCTGTCATTCTATCTATTACCTCCCCAGTAAGTGTCCTGCCCTCAAAAACCTAGTACAACATCACTCAGCCAAATGGCCTCTTAGATCATCAAGCAAACTACTACTAGAAGTCACCAACAGCTACAATATCTTTGGAGATGCACTATATAGTAGTTCAGTGGCTAAAAAATGGAACTCTGTCCCCACTAACATTCAAAACACATAATCCAAAGCCTCCTTTAAAGACCTCATCAGGCAACATCTCAAGCAAAGTTGGCAGTGCCATGATTGCTCCCCACGCTAGTGAAAGTGGATAAGGTACACATACTATACCTAGAGTACTTGATAATAGTTTTCAATCTTACTCACAAACACTGGCTAATCTACAATGTATGTACTGTACCTATGTACTATATATGTATTCTACCTATGTTCCATATTTCAGCTGTACACCACAAATCTATAAATTACCTTTATTTTTAAATTATTATTTTTTTGTTTGTTCTCTCCACTGTAACTGTTGATGTGCTGCATACCACTGTAAAACATGTCTTTTGTAATTTGTGTGTATACTGATCATGTCTAAATAACTAAATGTATCTGTAATTTTTCTATGTGGAGCTTTTCTCCCCGGGCCTCTGCTGAAAAAGGGCCTTTTCAGCTCAGTCAGACACCTCCGGTTAACAAATGTAAAATAAAATAAATAAACATTTTGAGTACTGTGATTTGTTTTCTTTACATTGTATTTTACTTGTAGTCTGCTTTTAACTGCATATTAAAACTTCAAAAGAGACCACAGCTCTGTCTTTTTGTGAGTCAGGCAGAAATTAGAACTGATCAATTAAGGATTCATACATAAGATAGAAGAGGTCACTTAAGGTTAATCATTTGTGAACTGAGAGAGTGGAGCTAGGACTTAAACCTTCTATTTAAAGGGTAAAATAAAACATTTCAGAGCTTTACTAGGAAAGGCTCACCCAGACTCTGCTACACTTTGCTGTGAAGGAAAGGTTAGTTTGCTTTTTATTTGTTGCATTTTGTAATACTTTATTGCCTTTTTATATTTTGGATACTGTGATTTATTTTCTTTATCTTGTGTTTTAATTGTAGTCTGCTTTTAATTGCATATTAAAACTTCAAAAGAGACCACAGCTCTGTCTCTTGTGAGTCAGGCAGAAATTAGAACTGATCAATTAAGGACTCATACATAAGATAGAAGAGGTCACTTAAGGTTAATCATTTGTGAACTGAGAGAGTGGAGCTAGGACTTAAACCTTCTATTTAAAGGGTAAAATAAAACATTTCAGAGCTTTACTAGGAAAGGCTCACCCAGACTCTGCTACACTTTGTTGTGAAGGAAAGGTTAGTTTGCTTTTTATTTGTTGTATTTTGTATTACTTTATTACCTTTTTATATTTTGAATACTGTGATTTGTTTTCTTTACCTTGTGTTTTACTTGTAGACTGTTTTTAACTGCATATTAAAACTTCAAAAGAGACCACAGCTCTGTCTCTTGTGAGGCAAGCAGAAATTAGAACTGATCCATTAGGGACTCATACATAAGATAGAAGAGGTCACTTAAGGTTAATTAGGTGTGAACTGAGGGGGTGGAGCTAGGAATTAAACCTTCTATTTAAGGGGTAAAATAAAACGTTGCAGAGCTTTACTAGGAAAGGCTCACTTAGACTCAGCTACACTTTGCTGTGAGGGAAAGGTTAGTATGCTTTTTATTTGTTGTATTTTGTATTACTTTATTGCCTTTTTATGTTTTGAATACTGTGATTTATTTTCTTTACCTTGTGTTTTACTTGCAGTCTGCTTTTAACTGCATATTACAACTTCAAAAGAGACCACAGCTCTGTCTCTTGTGAGTCAGTCATAAATTAGAACTGATCAATTAAGGACTCATACCTAAGATAGAAGAGGTCACTTAAAGTTATTAATTTGTGAACTGAGGGGGTGGAGCTAGGAATTAAACCTTCTCTTTAAGGGGTAAAATAAAACTTTTCAGAGCTTTACTAGGAAATGCTCACCCAGACTCTGCTACACTTTGTTGTGAAGGAAAGGTTAGTTTGCTTTTTATTTGTTGTATTTTGTATTACTTTATTGCCTTTTTATATTTTGAATACTGTGATTTGTTTTCTTTACCTTGTGTTTTACTTGTAGTCTGCTTTTAACTGCATATTACAACTTCAAAAGAGACCACAGCTCTGTCTCTTGTGAGTCAGGCAAAAATTAGAACTGATCAATTAAGGACTCATACATAAGATAGAAGAGGTCACTTAAGGTTAATCATTTGTGAACTGAGGGGGTGGAGCTAGGAATTAAACCTTCTATTTAAGGGGTAAAATAAAACATTTCAGAGCTTTACTAGGAAAGGCTCACCCTGACTCTGCTACACTTTGCTGTGAAAGAAAGGTTAGTTTGCTTTTTATTTGTTGTATTTTGTATTACTTTATTGCCTTTTTATGTTTTGAATACTGTGATTTGTTTATTTACCTTGTGTTTTACTTGTAGTCTGCTTTTAACTGCATATTAAAACTTCAAAAGAGACCACAGCTCTGTCTCTTGTGAGTCAGGCAGACTTTTTTTCCCACCTGCCCACCGTGTTACTATTCTGTTCTTAAATACCACTGTCTTTCTAGTTGCCTGTCTCTTATGTTAATTTGACCATATATCTCATTTCCTCTCTGCTTTTATTGGCTTGTTTGAGTAAGCACAACATTATTATTTTGTGAAATCACTCTCCTTCAACTATTTAAATTTATTGGCCATCCTACTGTATTACATAGTACCAGAATACAAAAGTGACCACCCCCTTTCAATCTTTCTTGCTGTTTTAAAAATAGTGACTCCCCACTAAAACTTAACTTTTTAGACAGGTACACCTTAAGTTACCTACTTTCACATCTAACTTCTCTAGTACACACTGCAGTGTTTAGGATAAACATTTTTTTCTCATCTTACCTTTAACCATCCCTGTGATTAGCACTTGCTCTTATACCTGCTGGAAAGCACTAGGAAGCCTTAAACTGATAGAAGCACTCAACTCTCCTTGTTAATAAGGAGAAATTAATCATAGGCACTAAACAGCCTATAATTGCAAAGTAGCTTGCTAAGGTAAGGGAAAACAGCTCCTGTACTTTACAAAAAAAGCACCAAACCAGGCATGTCCAAGAGTCAGCTTCCGGTGATTTCCCCTGTCCACCTGGTGAATCTGGGCATACTGGGGTAATGCAGCAATTGTCTCATGTACACAGACAACCCTCTTCTCCTACCACCCAACACTACAACCTGTGAGAGATGCATGTACATAACCAAACTGGAAGCAAATCTCTCTCCACCCAAGATTGTGCTTGATAGTCAAGAGGAGAAGGTTAACACCTGCACTACACCTCAAGCAACACATAGCCCTTCTAAACCCACACCACCAGCACCCACACATAGCAACACTAAATTCAAATATCCAGAGGCCCTTAACTTCAACCTGCCCAAGCAACAAGGACCTCCGAAGCTGAAACGCAAGCAAACCCCAATCACAACCAAAGTGTCACATAGCTCACAACACCAGTGTGCCACCCAGCAACAGCCCCTAAGGCAAGACAATGTACCTAACACTTTAGTCATAGGTGACTCTATAGTCAGGCACACTGATGTCCCACTCACCAGGCTGAAGAAGGAGAAAATTACAGTTAGCTGCCTGTTGGGTGCCAGGATCCGCTACATATTGCATGCACTCAAGTCACTCCACAACAAGTACAAATATGACTGTGTCATTGTCAGTGTTGGAGTGAATGACTTGAGACATACCTCCCTGGAATACATGAAAAGAGACATGAAAGAGCTCTTGGATCATGTGGCCCAGGCAGGTATGACCCTAGCCCTGAGGAACATCCTACCTTCGCCCAGAATGATACCACAATATAAGGACAAAATGATTAACTTCAACAATTGGCTAAGCTTTTGGTGTCATTCAAAGGGGATCCAGTATCTGTCTGCCTGGAATGACATGATCGACAGAGCATGATACTTTGCCAGAGATGGTCTGCACCTGTCGCCCCTGGGATTCAGGTTACTGGCTAAGGCTCTTACCACCCCTATAGTGCCTTTTTTAGGCAAAGTTCAAAGGACAAAACCACTACTGTAACAGGTACAAGCATGCAAAATCTGAAGGTAATGCTACTTAATGCTAGAAGTCTAAACCTAAAAATGCACTCTCTCGAGGCACTCCTAAAAATGGAGAACATTGATATCTGTGCAGTAACTGAGACCTGGTTCAAGGCTCCAGAGAGCACCCCTGCAATACCAGGCTACAACTCTTACCACACTTTTTGGCCACCAAACCAGGACTGAAACACTAAAGGTGGAGGAGTGTCCATATTCACCAAGGATATTCACACCACCAGGCTAGTTGCCCAAAACAATGCATCTGAAATTCTCCTGGTGCAACTAACACTAGGTAAGACTGCAATCCAATCTGTAGCTTGCTGCAGATCCCCCACCATGTCCCAAGATTCTCACTACACCTTTCTAAAAATACTGGAAAATATTAAGATACAACCAAACACCCTAATAGTGGGTGGCTTCAACTACCCTGCCATTAACTGGGAAAACTACTCGTGTACCAACACCTTTGCCCAACAGTTCTTGGAATTCATAAATTCCAACGCCCTAGATCAGATAATCCATTGTCCCACCAGGGGCTCCAGTATCCTAGACCTGGTCATTACCAACATGGGAAATTGATGCTCCACACCTCTGGTCACCCCCTCATTGGTCAAGTCAGACCATAAGCTAATCACCCTTAACATCCACATCCCACCCCCACCCCCCAGTAAGGAAACCTGCATAAAAAACTTCTCCAAAGCCAACTTCATGCTACTCAAGTCAGAAGTGACAAACTTCATGACACCCATGCAGACAGGAACTGAAAGTTCAACTGCTGAGTCCTACACTAAGGCACTGTACGAGCACATCCACTCATGCATGAATTGTGCCATCCCAAATAGAACCAAGATGCTCTCCTCCAAAAAATGAAGCCAAATCCGGTGGTCCCCTGCCATAAACAAACTTTACAACAAAAGGAAGAAACTGTTGCAGAAAAGAGGAAAATCCCAGGATGCAAAAAACTCCCTTACCAGCCTCAGTAAGAAGCTGAGATGCCTCATAAAATCCTCCAAAGCTAGTTACGAAAATAAAATTGCCAAAGATTCTAAAGACAACCACAAGGCATTCTATAACTATGTCAAGAATCTAAATGGCAATGCTCAGATCTGCTCTTAGCTACAACAGAATGGCATTAAATATACTGATCCCAAGGATATTGCCAATATCCTGGCAGATCGATTCAGTGCCAACTTCAGCCCCCTCTCACCCCCTAAATGGCCCATCTCAATACCAGAGGATTGCCAAATTCCGGTAATAATGGCCACACAGGTAAAAAATGCACTCTCCAAAGCTAAGAATACAGCATCCATGGGACCAGATGACATCCCTGGCTGTGTATTACATGAACTACAAAATGAACTGGCACCTCACCTAAGTGTCATGTTTAATCATAGCCTCACCTCAGGCTTCATGTCCACTGAGTGGCGCACAGCTACAGCTATCCCACTTCACAAGGGGGGATCCACCTTGGATCCTGGGAACTACTTCCCCCATCAGTCTGATGAGCCTGATCTGCAAGGCCATGGGATGTATTATCATGGAACTTATAAACAAAGACATTGGCAACCTTCAAACACTAGACCCCACCCAGTTTGGGTTCGTGAAGGGATGATTTTGTCTCCTGAACCTGATTGACTTCTTTGAATCAGTCTCCAGAGCCGTGGACGAGGGTAAGGTGGTATCTGGAACTCGCCAAGGCCTTTGACACCATCCCCCATACTGGAATCATAGATAAACTTACTAAGCTGGGCATTAATCCCTACATCACTCGATGGGTTTTCAACTGGATTACTGACAGAACCCACACTGTAAAAGTAGCTGACTCCAAACCCAGCTCCAGACAAGTGACAAGTGGAGTACCTCAGGGTTCAGTCCTGGGACCACTCTTGTTTGGCATCTACTTCTCTGAATTACAGGCCAATACTAAGGGACTCTGGCTAACAAAGTTCACAGATGACTGCAAACTGGGAGCCATTACTGGATCTCCAAATGATGTGGATACTCTTCAAAAGGGCCTTACAGAAACAGATGCTTGAGGCCAGAGCCATGGGCTCAAGCTCAATGCCAAGAAATGTATAGTTATCCCCTTTGGGAAAAAACATGTACCCATGAATTACCATATAGGTGGCAGTACACTAAACATCGAAAGTGTGATAAGAGACTTAGGAACACAGGTGGACAGTGGTGTCACCTTCAATAACCACATCGCCACAACAGTCAGGAAAGCCTTCTATGTGGCACCCCTCATCGCTAAGGGCTTTTTATCCAGAAAAAAGGAGGTCATTGTCCCACTGTACTCATCCCTCATTAGACCCATTATAGAATACAATGCCCCATTTGGTATGTACCTCTCAAGACACCTGCAACAACTGGAAAGGCTGCAGAAATACCCCACTAAAAGAATCTCAGGCCTAAAGCAGATGTCCTATGCTGACTGCCTTAAAACACTCCAGCTATACTCTGTCGCATATCGTCTATTCAGAGGCAATCTCTGCTTAACATACAAGGCCATATCAAACCCATAGCTTTTGGACATGCTACACTTAAAGAAATCCCTCAGAGCCACACGCTCCAGGGATATAAACCTTGTCATCACAATAAAAAAAACATGCTGGAGGGATAGGTACCTGACCCAGAGACTCCCCAGACTCTGGAATAGACTGCCCACACATGTCAAACAGAGTGTCTCTTTGGCTGTCTTCAAAAGGAACCTTGACAATTGGATGGGAGAAAGGAAAGTCACCCCGGGGATCACGTCAGTCACCCTGCTAGACAGTAGTCCAGGAAGTAAATAGTGTGGGAAGAAATAGTCAGGGAATTGTTATGGCTAGGCTTGTATAGGCCCTAGGGCTGATAGCCTAGTACCAACTTATGAACCTATGAACCTATATATATGGCAATTTATGGTTAACACCTGATGTTTACTGTGATCTACATTATTTATTTATGTCAATGTTCTCGTTGAATATGAATATAACAAAGCTTTGTGAATACACCATTTTTGATTTAACTAAGCCATTGAACTTGGAATTTGGTTTAAGATAGACCAACAAAACATTTAAATCATATATTATGATCATTATATGACAGTTTATGGTGATATGCTTAATTTTTATGAGGTGTTTAATGTGATTCACATAATTTTCCATATATGGCAATATGGTTCTTAAATACTGAGCATTTGATTTATGTGTAGATCAAACTTTTGGGCCAGTAAATTGTAATTAATCACCATTTTGGTTAAGTTCCACTTATTTGAATTGCTGCTTTTTCTTATTTAGGACATGTGAAAGCTTCTTGAACACACACACACACACACACACACACACACACACACACACACATATATATATATATATATATATATATATATATATATATATATATATATATATATATTACATAATTTTGTTAAGATGAAGTTTTGGGCTTTGGATTTTATTGTTAGTTAGTACACGTAACACCTTAACTAATTGTATACAAATCGTATTGTTTTTTCTGTCTCTTTGGGGGGGTCTTTAGCATTTATATATTTAGCAATATTGTGTTATATGCAGGTCCCCCTATACACACATATTTTGGAGACTGATTAGATTATTTTTTGTTTATAGGAGCAGGATCTTTCAGACATAGTGAGAAAAAATACATTTTTAAGATGGTCTGATTATTTGGGTAACCTCACAACTGCAATTTTACACATATTGATATAGTTTGGGTTTATAATGGACTTGACCATTTTGGAGGGGCTTTTGGCAGATAAGGATGATATCCAGGTTTTTGGATTAGACACAAATTTAGATACTAATCCTAATAAAGAACTGCAATCTGATACTCAATGTACTGAGATTTATGATAAGCTTTTGAGGAGCATGAAACATTTTAGATCTTGTGTATGGCATTTGAAATTGTTTAAGGTGTATTCATCTAAGGGCATTTCTCCAAGGGGTTTGCATATTTGCATTAAACCCTTGGTGGGTCAAGCTGACAATAATTTACTTACAGCGTGGTTTGAAATGCAACTGGCCACAGCTATGCAGTTTGTTAAGGTACTGCATGCATTTTATGAAAGTAAGATGGATAGTTGTGTGCCTAAAGCCACTCAGATGTGTGAACTGGCCAAACAATTTGATGGTCAGTCAATTTATGGAACTTGTTTTCAGAAGCTAAGCACTGAGCTATTAGAATTTGTAAGAGAATTAAAAGCAAGGAAACTATGTAAATTCTATAGAGATGTCCAAAGATTATGGTACAGAGAAACCCTCTGAGCCAACAAAAAGTGTTACATTTTCAAAAGTGGACCCCCCCTAATGTTGGTCAAAAAAGGAAAAAGGAAAAAAATCTATTCTTAAGAAAACTTTTACTGATACATCTGGTGAGGATTGGTCCTCTTTTACAGATACTGAAACCGAGTCACAACAAACATCACCAGCCCTTAAAAGAATGTGTTCTTTTAGGAATCTTGGTTCCAGTTGTGGTACAAATATGAATAATGCCCCTTTAGACATAGGAGGAGAGGAGGGAGAAAACACAGGTCAAGATCTATGTTTACGAGCTCTGTTGGACTTTTTGAAACTCAGGCAGTGAATACTACTAATGTACATAGCATCTCTTCTCTGGTTTTGTCTGACATTTAATGTAATGTGTTAAATAAAGGTCTGAATTTCATTCCTGGCTATATTTTTGGATGATTTAAGTTCTTTCTGTAGACTATTAAATCTTAGATTATATTTTGACAACAATGTTTCTCAGGAGTCTAATGTCTCTTCTTTACCTACATTCAAATTTCATAAATCTACCTTTGTTCCCCCTATGAACAAGCATGACAATATTTTTCAAAAATGTCTGCTTAGGGATTCACTTTTTGGCACATCTTTTGATAGAAAGTTGGTTCCTAATAATTTAACTGTGTCCTGTGTCGGAACTGCATGCATTGGACATTTTGAAGAATAATAAAAATATTGTGATTATCAATGTTCACAAAGGTGGAACTATACTGGTCATGGACTGGAGTATGTATTTAGCTGAAACTGACAGAGAACTTAAGGATGGTCGGTTTTATATTACCATGTCCATTGACCCTACAGCTAAATTTAAATGTGAAATTGATGAATTTTTGCAACTGGCTGTAAGTGAAGGGATTATTAGTGAAAAACCTCACATCATTTAAAGGTTAAGGACCCATCACCACAATGTCTTTATATTTTACCAAAAATCCACAAAAAATGCCACACAGCCTCCTGGCAGACCTATTGTTGCTGGTAATGGTTCTCTTACAAAATCCTTATCTGAGTTTTTGACTATATATTTGAAACCATTATAAAAAGGTGTAAGAGCCTATATTCAAGATACTACGGAGTTTCTTAACATTGTAGTAGATACACAATTAGACCATGGATGGATTATGTGTACACTTAGTGTCACATCATTATATACGAGCATTCCACATCGGGCAGGTCTTGCTGCTCTGGAATACTGGTTAAAGGAAATTCCAATATATAGTCCTGGATTCAACACCTTTCTTCTCTGTTTGACTGAACATGTTTTAACAAAGAATATATTCTACTTTAATGGATCCTGTTATTTACAACTTAAAGGTACTGCTATGGGTGCTTCATTTGCACCGATTTATGCTGACCTTTTGTTTTTGGAACAAATAATCATATATGATAGTAGTCACAATTTATATCTGGATGAAATAGATATTTGGAGGTGTTTTTTGGATGACTGCTGGATGGTTTGCAAATCAGATGTTTTGTATCTGCAAGAGTTTGTCCAATATCGCAATGAAAGTAAGTGGTGTATAAAGTTTACAGTGAACCATGACACGGAATGTATTTATTTTCTTGATATTCTGGTAAAAAGACAACAAGATGGTACTTTAGCTACATCATTATACCGTAAACCATTTCACCTAATACCCTTCTACATGCCACCAGCTGTCATCCAATATATATGATCAGGAATATTCCTAAGTCTCAGTACATGAGGATCCATAGAATTTCTTCTTCTTCTGAAGATTTTTTAGTCCAGGACAATGATTTAACATCTAGATTTTGTGAACTTAAATATTTACAGTCCAATTTGGCCCAAATCAGTAATGAGGTCAAGTAGTTAGATAGGAAAGAACTGTTGAAGTACAATATCAGCAAAAGGACTTCTAATCAACCTATCAGGTTTATAACCAGCTGTGGACGTAATACCTTTAGTTTCCTTGATTTGGTACAACAGCACTGGGACATTTTGTTTGCTGATGAACGTTTGATTGACCTTTAAGGTACCAGATGTCATTTTTCTTTTAGAAAAGGTAAAGCACTAGGTGGTCACTTTAATCATTACAAAAGTAAGGTGCCATTTTCTGATACTTTTCAAAGTACATTAGATGGTAGTAAAGTTGGATTTTATCCATGTGGGCATTGTTCATTTTGTAAACATATATTCCAAACCAAAGAATTTACCACCAAAAATACATCTCACATGTTTCACATTAACATATTTGGAAACTGCTGCATGGATTGAGCAGTTTATTTGGTTGTGTGAACTTGTTCAGCCTTTTATATAGGTCAAACTTCTAGACCTATTAGGCTTCGTATGTCTGAAGATTTTAGTAATATAAGGAATAAATGTCCTACTAATGCACTACTCAAACACACAATCAAACACTGATCTGCTCAATTTCATTTTATTATTATTGACAGGGTTTCTGGAAATAAAAATTGCAAAGTTAGTTGGCACAATATATTAAACAAAAAGGAAAAGTCATGGATTGTGAGACTGGGTGGTCTATTTCCACTTGGTTTAAATAAACATTTATAAAAAATTCTTTGATTGGCTGATTGTATTGTTAATGCCTTATAAATATGGGGGCTGTGTATTGCAGTCTGTGTTATGCATTGAAAAAGGCTTTCAGCTGAAACTGGTCTGTGGACTGTTATTTACTTTTATTAAAGTCTTTTTTTCCTCTCACACATGTGCTAATTCTTGCCATAGCCCATGACATTTCGTTTGCAGGTCATATGGGCATAATGTGTATGAAGAGACTTATTATGCAGAACTTTTATTGGTCTGGGATTGCAGGGGATGTAACAGGGTACTGCAGGAACTGTGAGCAGTGCCAAATAGTAGGCAAGGCAGGAGACAAGGTCAAAGCTTCTTTGATGCTTTTGCCTGTGATTGAAGAGCCATTTCAGAGGGTAGCTATGGGTATTGTGGGGACCCTGAGCACCCCAAGTACCACAGGGAAGAAGTATATCCTGGTGGTTGTAGATTATACTACCAGACACTCTGAGGTAGTGGATCTGTCCTCCATCGAGGCAGAGAAGGTGGCAAATGCTTTGTTAGAGATTTTCAGCAGAGTAGGTTTCCTGAGAGAATTACTGAATGGCAGAGCTGCCAATTTCATGTCAGACTGGCTGGCTTATCTGTGAGAGTGCTGTGAGGTGAATTACCTAAAGGCCACTCCCAGACTAATGGTCTTGTGGAGAGGTTAAACTCTACACTAAAGACCATACTATGGGCATTTGCAGACCAGTTTAAGAGACAATGGGACAAATATTTGCCCCAGCTGCTGTTTGCATACAGAAAGGCACCCCGGGAATCCATAGTTTTTTTACCCTTTGAGTTGGTGTATGGGCATAGGGTGAGGTGGCCTTTAGCTTTGATTCGTGATGAGTGGGAGGCTGAGTCTGAATCCTACAATGAGTCTGTTGTGGCATATGTCCTAAACCTCAGAGCAAGGTTTAGGGAGCTCATGGGCTCCAGCCAGGTTCTGCTGGGCCAAGCCCAACAGCAGAAAAATGTCTGGTATGACAGAAATATTCCAGCCCATGAGTATGCTGTGGGACAGCAGGTTATGTTGCTCATTCCTGTCAGACACCATAAACTGCAGGCAGCGGGAGGGACCCTTCGAAGTGGTAAGGAAGGTAAGTGATGTTAACTACATGGTAAACTTGCTAAGCAGGAGGCAGGGGCACAATTTGTACCATGTTAACATGATGAAGCCTTGCCATGATAGGGAGGCCCTTGTGCTAAGTATTTGCAGTGGGTAGCAGGAGGAGTCTGAGGGAGTTCTATGGCTTCATTGACCCACCAGCAAAATACCAAGTTATTAAGGTGGAGCCTAGGGTTGCAGGCATATGATATGACAGTGCAGCACTGTAGTGGGGTCTTTAATGCCAATGAATATGGACTGTCAAGACAGGGTATGGATTAATGTGTTCCCAGACAGGCTTGTGACCCCCAGGCCATGTTGCTCAAGGGTCACTTGAAAAACTAGCTTGAGTCTTCAAAAGGGGGTGAGATGTGATAATGAGAGGTATTGCCAGCTATGCCAGGAGAAATAGGGCAGTGAATGTGCAACATATGCCAGGATAGCTAGCTGGTGTTTTGTAAAGAATTATATGTCGTTTGTATATCAAACTGATTTGTACAGGTGCTTGTGCTGAAAATGTATTTGTAAAGTTGCTTGTGTTGAAAAAATGTACCAACAGTTGGTCCTGCTGGACAGAAAAAAAATACACCTGTATGTCAGACTGTATTTTAACTGTTGAAATGAATATATTGTAACAGAAAATACTGGAAGAAAAGAGGTTAATCTCAGTCCAGCTAGCTTTGAAAAATAGTCTGAAATTAAATTACCTGGCTTAGGCCACAAAGATAGTGTATCTTACAGTTTTGATTGCAGCCAGAGACAAAATGTCTGTGAAAACAGGGACTATGAATCCTACCATATTATTCTTGGGGTGAACTAATTGCTACCCTGGAAGGGTGGAAGTTTTTGAAATAGCTTTATAGCTTCCAGATGCTGTAACACATCTTAGCAAAGCTCTATGTGTGTATGGTAACACACATGTGCAATAATCTGTCTCAGTTTCTAGTAAAGGGGGTACTGTTGGAATCAGAAATCAAGTGACCAGATGTATGTGATGTCAGTCTGTAATGTAGCACTGAGATGATGTTTTAATACTAGATTAGACAGAAGTATCAGGGCAGTCTGTTTTTAAAACCTGAGATTGAAGGATCTCTCACCCACTTCATCCTGCCTTGCTCTAGTAAGTGAACTAGTGAACAGTAATCCTTTAATTAGTCAGGAAAATAAAGTGAGACTAGTTAAGTATTTTTTCTGTATATGTGTGAACCTTTCCAACTGTGTTGTTTTTAATGTTTTCCTGTGATTGAAACTCTGGTGTTTATTGTAAATAGATATGTAGTATTTTCATATTGTTTTATTATTAAATATATTTAAACTTTTCATTGTAGCTGGTCTTTTAGAGAATATTTTAACCTTTGAGAGTACTTATATTTATTTGGTGACACTATGGCCACTCCTGAAAGCCTTCATGCATTGGTCAAACAGTATAATTTCTATTAGTATTAATTTTACTTAAGTATAATTGGATACCCTGGTAAGAGCCTTAGAGTAGCTATCTTTGGAGTGTTCTAGTGGCAGTATTTACTATATAGTCTGTGGAGACGGGGCATAGCTGGTAAATCTGTGCTAGTCTTGTGTGTGTGTGTGTGTGTGTGTGTGTGTGTGTGTGTGTGTGTGTGTGTGTGTTTGTGAATCAAATCTCAAGAGTGTGTGTGTGTCAGCTACTTGGAGCAGGGACACAGAGCACTAGCTTCACAGACAGGGTGGTGGAGGACTTGGCTTGGAACTCTCAGCTGAGGACTCAGTTCTACATCTATCATCAGTACGGAGTCTTACTTGGAGCCTGGTGAGAGATAGAGAAAACCCAGCCCCAGTATGGGAGTGTGTTGCCTGTGTGCTCTTAAGGCAAATTGTGCTTGGTGCAGGGAGCTGCAGCTGGAAATACTGTATGTAGCTATTTTTGTTCCAAGTGAACATTCCTCACCGGTGTCAGTGGTGAGGATTGAGGCTCCTGGATTATTGGCCCAGAGGAAGGATGTCACACTTTGCTCTATAGGTACATGGTCCATTGCTGTGTTTAGACCATATATTTCACATTCATGCATCTCAACTGTCCAGATATTCTCTAGATGTCCATATGTTTTCCTTATCAAATATGTGGCTTTCTGTCATATCACTGGGATGATCTCTGGACTGCTGTGACTCAATATTACAGACATTTGGGTGTGTACCTCTCAACTGTCCTGATCTGTGCAGAGTGACCAGTTGCTGTCTCATGTTTGTGATCTTTGCCTCATAACATGTTGTTTTCATGGAAAATCAATGGCATGTCATTGTAGAGTGCAGTCAATAACTGATGACTGACACTTGAGTTCTAAACTTCACGCTCTTCAGTAAGTTCTTGCTAATGTACAACCTATATATCCTATCAACTTCACAAGTTTGGATGTGGAATATTGACAATCTGTCCCTATTTCTGGCTCTTTTTTCCCTCAATTTGTATAGGTTTGTCCACATTTCTCATTTTAAGAGGTGGAGAGGGTTGTATTTAAATACAGTCCCATGTGGCATCTATGTCAAATATGTCCCTATTACTGGTTATTTGTCTTCTCATTAAGCTCTCCTCTGTGTAGATATCTTGCACTAACAGAATGACAGCTATTTGTACAGCCATACATTTCATATGACCAGCTTTTTGCAGCATATCCAGATTTTTGGCTCATATTTTTGGTCTGTTCCTTATAAAATGTATGATTTTCTGGCAAATTACTGGGATGATCTGAGGACTGAAGTCACTAAATAATGATTTACATTTGTGTACATACCCATCAGAAAAAATGCATGCTAAGACAAACCCTGTTATTCTAGCAACTTTCTAAAGTTTGTAAGAGCTGTATTTAAAATCTGCCCCTATTTTTGGACCTTTGCCCCCTATTATGTCAGGCTTTGTCCAAATTTTTTGCAGTAATAGGTTGAGAGATATGTGACAGACATTTGAGTCTCAGACTTCATACCCTTCAGAAAATTCATGCAAATGCAAAACCTGTCACTCTATCAACTTTCTAAGTTTGTAATAGCAATATTTAATAAGCGTGTCCCTAGTTGTCATCTTTTGTCCCCACATTATTTATGACTTTTGTCCATATTTCTTGCTGTAAGAGGAGAAGTTATGTATACGGCCCTGGTGATCATTGGGGCATTATGTGGAAATCTACAGACCGTATGTGCTCTCCTTTACATGGAACTGATATACCATCAATACTTTTGGGAGCCTACGGCATGCTGTGCCTCATTAATATGCACTTTGCACTGCTGCATGCTGAGCACCATTGCAGTAAGATATAAACTCAGTGTAGGCTCTGCGTGGAGCCTACATGGAGTTAATTGAATTGGCACCTATAAAAAAGCATTTGACAGTGGATAAAACATAAGATACACCCTACACTGATCAATTGCATTGGAGTAACCATGAAACAGTAGCAAACCAATCTGCACTTAAGCCATGACAAAGGACAAATTATTCCTGGAATAAAAATGCAAAGGGACAACAAGGACCTCCGAAGCCAAAACACAAACAAACACCAGTCACAACCAAAGTGACACATAGCTCACAACACCAGTGTGCCACCCAACAACAG